>NC_092020.1:6835000-7007500 GCF_042242105.1 Pempheris klunzingeri
AAAGGTGCCCTCAGTGCCTGATAATAATCCCTAAAACTGCAAAGATGGCAGCTCGAATGCCAAAGCCATTCAGGCAACTCCAGTAAAAATTCAAATTAAAGTTGTTTGTATTTGTGTTGATCGTCACATAATTATGAAATCTTACTGCTGAAGACAAATTACCCTCTGGCAAACTGTCTGAAGTGCTCCGAGCAGTTGGTATTTATTAGGTGCTTGCTGAAGTTCTCAAACCAAAAGACCAGTGATGAAATGGGCTTTTGGATGCATGCCAGTTTGATTTGCTTTTAATATTTAAGCTCTTCGTTATGTATGACTGTGTTTCACATTGATTTTATTTGATTATTATTTTGGACTGATGTCAGACCCTCACATAAAGTTCATCTGCAATGATGTCAGTCATTAACTTCTGTGCACATATTGGTTACATACTACATAATTCAGCCACTTTAGCATTGGCTAATAACAGAAACTTTCAAGTGACCAAACTCTAATGAGACATTTTTATCATGTTTCTGACACTGCTGTTTCGGTGGCTTTTTAAGAATTAAATTCTAGGAGGAAAAACACTCACTGTACAATTGAAGCTTTAATTATGTATTCTAGCTGAAAACACTGCTATCACTGACATTTGCCGTTACAAACTCATATAAGATTAGGATTCAATAGCTCAGCTGCAAAATGTTCTCATTTGAATTGGGTGTCTGATAAGGTCAAATTAGCCCAAATTCCTGATGTTTGGGCAAAACTTTTTGCCACAAGAAGTACAAAAACTTTCAACCACAGTAAGAAAAACTGATGAGACTGATGTAGCCTAATCTATTACATCCTCCTTGGAAGAAAGCATAGAGGATTTTTTACCCTCGACAGTAAGAATGCATTTTCTCTGCTACGAAGCATCAAAAGATCATAAGATATTTGATAAGTGTGAATGACAAACTGAATTTACCATGGTGAAAACTCCACCTTTTGCACATATTTTGCAACTGAAGATAAGTAATGATCCACTTCAGGTGACTGTTATGGCCGACCGATTTCCATATCACAAGTGAACACCCCATGGAATGCAATGAAAAAGAAATACAAATGTGTTTCTTTTATATGTTGCATACCTGATCCACATACCTACGGTGTGCCGGTAATATGAATTCTTTCATGCCTATATGAAACTTCAGAGAAAGCGCATGCTGCATGCTTGTCACAGCAATAGCAGCAGCCGACTGCACCATACGAATTTAAAATGAAAGATTTTATGAATAAGACAGTCCCTGTTGTCACAGAGCTTCCTTCCTCAGAGGGTTTTAACAAAGGGACATGGAACTCCTTCCACGAGACAGCAGAAAAAAAAAAAAAGAAAAAGCTTTTAACCAGTGCAGAGGCTCATGCTGCAGTAAGAGAAGGAAGGATTATATTGGGCTCCAGGACCGTCTCCTGTGTGGGTGTCCATTGAGAAAGGACTTAAGAGAGCAGAACTTTTCCCACCACATGCCTTTATTCTGCAGACAAGTGTTGAAATTTCCTTTGAAAATCCAGTTTTCGAAGTCTATAACAGGAAACATAGTGGGTTACTAACAGAGTGTATAGGCTCACCAGGCAAATATAGACTCAGATTCATCCCTTAACACATGTTCTATAGTTGCATCATGTTGGAGAGTTTGTGGCCAGGCTATGATGAACCAATTCTAATGCAGAAACAGAGTTATACACTTCAGGAGTGGGGGGACAGTGACCAATATGGTTTCCTATGACCACCCCAACTACAGTACATGATCTGCCTGCCTAAGTTGTTTCCTATGTTGTTTGTAGATGATACTTTGAATGATGAATTTAAGTCCTGTCATTAAAATCAAAAAAGTGAGGCTGTGATGTCGTGTTCATTGTAGATTTCCTGATTTTTACGTGTAAATACCCTGAAAAAGGCAGACACAGAAAGTTATTTTGGATCTCACATACGTAAAAGTCTCACGCCCTCGAAAAAGCAGCACTGTGTTCCGGCTGTTTACAGGTGTTTTTGTCGAATGTCTTTGTGGTTTATGCGTCGTCAGGTTTTGACAAGGAAGTAGAATGCGTAAAAAAAAAAAAAAAAGCAATATCTCTGGTTCTGCTGGATTGAAATTGATACTCTTTTTTTAGTTTCACTATGTTATAGGAGTGTAAAACTAAATCGTGGCAAACTCTTTTACTGTAAAGTTGCATTCCTTGCATTTTCCTTGCTTGGCTGCTTCACTATATGAAAAAAATGCAAAACGTGGTTTAAAACCATAGACTGAAGCCTCAGGTTTGGCATTTTGGCTGCTTCTGATTGGTTAGGATTAGTCATGTCTCATTAGGAAAGTGTTCACTGAGGTAATAAATCAAGTGAGCGGTGGAGTCATGTTCTCATAGACTTCCATACAATCGGATTTACTTCGGGGCCCCCTGGGGTCGCCCTGCTGGCCGTTAGAAAGAATTGCCACACTGGCTTCCCTTTTCAGACCTGTAAGCTTTCTTTTATGCAGTGAACGGTTAAAACTCCCTGCTTGCTGCTGCTCTGCTACACGAGCAGCAAGTAGTACAATAGGGATGTTTAAAATGCTGTATTTCATAGTACTGAGACAGGATTTGAAAACACTGAGAATGAGACAGAGAGAGAGAGCTGAATGCTGAAGTGCACATCAAGTGGACTGTGATGTGACCGTCATGAGGTCTGGACGAGAGTCCCCCACAGACACACAGCAGTCAGCGTTAGTCAGCGTCACACAAGACACGACAGACAACGCAGATGGGACTTTGACACAAGCCATTATTCCAGACAGGCGGCTAAGAAATAACAATACTGCAAAGGTTACTCGTTCACTTCCCCGTACGCAGCGGGGTAAATAGTGCCACGGTTGAGGGTTTGATTCCCACAGACGCCACACTTGCTGTGAGCGAAAGCCGCTTTTGACACAAGCTTCCAGCAGACAGCAGAAAAAAAAACAAAAAGTTGTATCAGGCAAGGAATTTTCTTTTGTAGCCATGACAATTTATTAAACTGAGAGATAAAACTCAATACTCTTTTCTTACATAAGAGTAGAAAGAGAGTGAAAAGTATTTTTTTTTTAGTTGAAGAAATGCTGTTATATAAAGAGTCTTGCAAAGAAAAATGATGAGACAAAGGAAGAAAAAGAGGAAGAGATACCAGAGTGAGCAACTGTTCACGGGTGATTTTCCTCAGATAGCTGCTATAAAACTGCATTTCTGTCTGTGTAAGTGAGCATTTATCTTTCTGAAAGGACAATGTAGAACAACCGCATACATCTGCATGTGTATATAAACTTGTGTGTGAAAGAGGCGGGTTGAACTGTGTGTCCTCTGACCACGAGGGACGAAAACATCTGGGACAAAGCTGTAAAAGTCTTACTCTCCTGCGCTAGATTTGTCTCTAAGGTGCAAGTGTGGGAGACCTTTTTGTTATTGAGGCTGTGAAAAAAAAAAAAAAAGGATAAGCTTCACTAAATATATTTCTATACAAACAGAGGACCAATTGTACTTGTGAAACTCAAACTCAACAAAATATCTCACTGGAGACACTTAGAATGTTTTACGTTTACATCATTGTTTTCATATTTTGGAAATCGTACACTGGATTTGTGTATTTCTGAGGCAACACTTCACTTGCATATAAGTGTATATATGTGTATATTTGTGCAGTCCCCATTTAATTATGTTTTAACATTAAGAAATATACCCTCAGTGCCGATTCTAATTGTAAAGACAAAATAATTATAACAGACTCATCTTGTCTACATGTAACTGTACATATTCACTTCATCCACTGCCTCTATAAGCTCACTTCATGTAGCACGAGCTGCTTTGGATGCTTTAGATAATCCAGGATTCTTATATATTTTCTCCTCCTAAACCCCCTGACACTTACTTGCCTGTTTCTACTCTGTGTAGCTCTGCATTAAATTTGATGTATTTGTTTCTACTGCACTTATGCATATTTGAAACTGAAAGTCTTTTCATGCATATGTATCCTCCCGTCCCGCCTATACATCTACTGAATCACCCTATTAAAAATAATCACAAAAAAAAAGTATTTTGGCCATGATCCGTGGCACAGCATCTTTTATATCTGTGCCTGAGGCTTAAGAAAGGCGAACAGGACAGAAAGAGACAGGAAGCAACAATGGTCAAAACTCGCAGGAGCCATTAAAAGGAACAGCCTACAGAACACCTCTGGTTATTTTATTTTTATGTCGGTTTACCAGAAACAATAATGCCAGGGCTGAATGCAAAAAAAAATGTCACTTTGCAAAAACCGACAAAGAGCAGATTATACATTCACATCAAACTGAGATGATTACTCGGTTGGCATGAAAACATGCAGCAGGGAATTTCTCTTTTTCAGTTGCTTTTATGTTGCACAGTGTAAAAGAGTGTAACACAGTGTAACATGAAAGCAAACCACCACAGTCAACTCACACTCAAAACCAATTAAACATACTGCACCACTACATGCAATACTGTGAAGTTGATATCTGGAAGGAAAGAAGAGTTTTAATGTGAGACTGTAATATGAAAGCCTTAGTCTTACTTAAGTCTAGTGTGTGTGTGTGTGTGTGTGTGTGTGTGTGCGCAGAGTGACTCACCATACAACAGCTGTTAATTACACCTTAGAAAAAGAGTGACATTTAAGATGCTTCTCCTGTCTCTGAAACACCACGACTTCTGTTTGCCAATTGTCCCCCTCTGTTCTCTCTAGACGCGAATATTAAATAAAACATGGGGCGTGGGGGGGCGGGCAGAGGAGAGGGGAGCAGTTCTCAACGTGCCCTCTGCAACTGTCACACAATGCTTGAAAAATTACATGGTTCAACAGAGCGTTTGTGACCCTAATTATAGAGGAGCCTTGATGTACGTGTTGTTCGGGACGTCTTTCAAACTTTGTGAAAAACAGCACCAACTGCAGCCAAAGTCATTAGAGGGAGCACAACATTGTCAGTGGTGCCTGGTCTACGGAGTGACCTCGGCTCAGTCATCATCATAAAACACCGCGATCAACAACAATCAATGACTTTTTCTCAGCGATTAGAATCACCATTACAAAACCACGGCGACCCATCAGAGCCTGGTGACGGATCTTCTCACAATTACTCAGTACGAATTCTCTGCCTCTCACAGGATTAATGATGCAGCTAGATACACAGTCCACAACCTGATAAAGAATCAATACAGATGGAGCGATACACTCGCGGATACACTCCGAATGGATACGACTGAATTCAGGCACGATTAAGTCATTGTAACTTTTTTTAAAAATATATTTTTCTATGTTTTTTGGACTGAACTTTGGACTGAACACCGGACCAGAAATGTTCTGCCACACTAAGAAGAGAAGCAAAAACAGGCAGCGACATATTAGATCAGGGATTCACAAGCTGGGGTATTTGTACCCATGGGGCGCTTCGGGAATTACCAGGGGGGTACGTGTGTTTTTCAAATTATTAGCTAATTTCATCAAAGTACAAATGATGCTCTGATTTGAAAAAGAAAATCTCAACATATTGAGTCAGCTGTGATACAACGCGACTTGTGATTGAGATCGAATCGGATGAATGGTCAAAACTGTCTGGTACAAGTATTAAACTGTTGAGATAATTAGCTAAACGTCATGGTTACCTGGTTGACATGTCAAGCTTTGACCACTTCAAGTGGTTGTGAGCCTTAAACACTTAGTTACATTAACTTCTTCATGAAAATTATTGCTTTGTAACGGTGTTAAAAGCAGCCATCTTACAATCTATTCAAATGAACACATTTAGAACACGATGGGTGGTGTGGTGGAGGGGTACTTGAGTTTATGTGACAGGGTGAGGGGGGTACATCTGACTGAAAAAGGTTGTCAAATGACTTTTTAGCCAGTGGCTAAGAGGGAGGACTTGGCTAACATGCTGCTGACTGGATATGCTTTAACTCCTGGGTTAGTAGTATTTTCAGCAATGCTGCACTGGAGCAGATCTCTGTTACTAGAACAGCACATGGTTTGAGTAACCAGACGGAGTACCACTGGCTGCTAACACTAGCGTTGCTTACCTCGTGTGGCACTGTGCTGGTGGGGGGGTGGGGTGTGTGTGCTGTGGATGGCTAGCTGGAGAGCAGCGGGTGGCACAAAGGCACAGGACTACAGACAAACGGTTACAGTTAGACATACTGTTTTCAGCCCTAGTCGTAATGCACAAGCTGTTGTCTTTTGTGTTTATAGTAGATCTCTAGAGGGGAAAAGGAAATGAAGCGGACTCTTATTTGTGAAGAAAGAAGGTGATAAACAAGTGGGAAATTGGGCATTAAAGTTCATTCCTGACCTTGGAAATTAACTTTAACTGTAGTTCCCCCTCGGGTAAATACTAAGCTTGAGAAGACTGTTTTCCACGACTTTACACCTTACAAACGGAATGAATTATAGAGGATTTGAACCCCTCAAGTGTTTCACTCAGGTCTGTGAGATTACCTGACTAAATGAAGGTTATATACATATAGCAGTTTGACCAAAAATTAAAAACCATCTTGTGAACCACTCACCAGGGTTTTCCAGAGCCTTCAACAGTACCTCACATTAGTGGATGGGTTTTGCTCAGTGAAGTATGGATGCAAAAACCGAGCCTCGAGTTCAGATTTTTTTTTGGCAAGCTGGAAGATTATGCTCAAGTTATGGAGCGGTTTATAGACTACAGATGTTGTCGGATGTTTCACGTGCTGGCAGACCAGAAAACGCTTACTGTAGAGCTGCTGCTGTAAAAAGCGAATCAATCCATTAAGTATAAAAATCCAAAACACATTGCCAGAAGAAAACCTAACAGCAATTAAGTAGGAACAGATCCTCAAATGTCCCCAAATATACGGGTATGGGCCCCTGTGGCTTAAGGTTAAGATGCTCTGAACTGCAGCATCAACGGTCTGAATGTGGCTCAGACACAGAGGTAAGAGGTTTTCAACCAACTGCCCTAAAATACATGTTCCCAGATGAAAAAAGCCAAGCAGCTATAGTGTGAGTGTGTGTGTGTGTGTGTGTGTGTCTTATGGGGTCAGTCTCAAACACAGATATCATCCGCTCCCTGCTCCAATTCCAAGTCCAACAGCTTCAGGTCAGTTGAGGTCTTCCTCCCCTCCTGTCCTTTCTTTCCCTCCCATCAAATTCTCTCACTTCTCTCTCAGACACTATCACTGTTTCGATTGACACTATCACTGTCTCCCCACCCGCAGAATCATTTTCCTTCACCCAAACAGAAAACTACAATCTTTATTTCAAGGTAATTCATCATTTAATTATTTTTTTTTTTCCTCTTCTCTAAACAGGTCAAGAATACAAAAAAAGCTGACGCACTAGCGGCAGCAGAACAAAAGGCAGAACGGGGCGGATTGCATTTGATCACAAGATCGATACAAGAAACAACCTGTGTCACTGGCGAATGCGTAAGTACTCAAACATAGAGTGTATGTGTCCTCTGAACGTGTAGCTTTTCTTGCAGCCTACTGTGCTGTCCTGTCCCCCCCCCCCCCCTGGGCGTTGGGCTGCTTGGATTTCTGCAGCAACATAAGCAGATTTCACAACAGCAGTCGTCCTTCGCTTGGTATTCTTTATATCGGGAAGATATCGACAGCTGTTTGAGTAATCTAAATATCTTTTAGAGCAAGCTTGCAAAAGTGTTTAAACCTGTCCCTCAATGACTCTTCCTGGACTCACTTTCACTAACAAATTCAGATGATCAGTGATAATAAAATATCAATAGAGATGAAGAATAACACTACATGCTGCGGTGTACTGCACCATATTGCACTCACACATCTGACTCGAGATTAACTTCCACAACAACCCTGGGTAAACTATGTTTAACCTCCTATTACCACAGCTACCTTCATTTGATAGCATGCCTCCACATGGCCGTTCCCATGGGAACAAACTCAGAGCCACCATGAGCCTGACTCACGGGGAGGTGAAATGGCTTGCCATCAATTTGCGGCTGGTTGGCCTTTTTTTTTTTCCCAGAGAGCATCACTGGCCCTCCGTGTGGCGATGTGTTTCTCCCTGCCTTTAACTTCAGATTTCTATTCAGGGGGTCCGCAAGCTTTCTCATGTGACAAACAGCACCACAGACCGTTGGAACGCTGATATTTTGTCCCAAGGACCCCGTCTGAGAAGATGATTGCTAGTTATATATTTCTCTGCAGGCTTACATTATTGTAGAAGAGATGGTTCATCGGAGTGGTGAGGAACAACAATAAAAAAACATGTTACAAATCAGGTGCCCGGTCGCACCAGAAATGGACTCAAAAACATTCATTTGTACATCCTGGTGTGATAGGTTACTTGGTCAGCACTGTGCGGACAGCTGAACACACACATAGTATTGTTGAATATGTTATTCCCAAACAGTGGGCATTAATCTGCTGCTGTGACAGCCTCTGATTTCCCAGGAAGGACTTCCACGTGACTTTGGAGACTGGCTGCAGGGATTTTGCTCCCATTCAGCCACAAAAGAGCTCATGAGGTCGGCCACTGATGTTGGGCGATAAGGCCTGGCTCACAGCCGACGCTCCACTTTATCCAAAAAGTGTTGGACGGGGTCAAGGTCAGGCCTCTGTACAGGCCTGTCAAAACACACGTGTCTTCTTCAGACCACTTTTGGGCCAGAGGGACATAAGACACTAAACAAGAAAATAAAAAACTCTAAATTTCAAGACAACAAAAGATTTTACGGCAATTTTAATTTCTCAAGTTTATCAGATTTTGTATTTCTCTGTTTGATAACTTGCTCCAACGTAGGTTAATATCACTTTACACCATCATAGTTCCTTTAAATTTTTTGTAGCAAGTCAAACCTGTGTGCTATACCCACTAGATACACTCCGTTTAGATTATTTTTTCATTTTATTGGATTAGTTATTGTGGCTTTTCAAAGCCTCCATCATGTAACTTCTTTCATATCAGGAAAAAAGAAGGATTTCTATAGGCTTTTAATCTTACTGCAGTGCATGCTGGGAAATGTAAGCTAATAAGCTAGTGCTGTTTCTAAAAACTTTGATGAGATGAAAAAACAAGCCATTAGACATTAAGTCAAACTGAATAAAAAATTTAACAGAAATTACAAATGACACAGTGTGAACTTGTCAAACTTCGTCTAATTAACTAGAGTTATCAATAAAAGAAAAGTCCATATTACGAGAGGAGACGGGTCTGATTTGATGGCACAATTTCAGTTTATACTCTCATGCTTTTATTTTGGGTTTTTTACTTTGAAACGGGAAACAGCCTAAAACTATTACAAAGTGTAAGTACCTAAAATATCACTGCATGTTACAGAATGAAGATTCGCCTTCGCCCAAACCATGAGAAACAGACCCAGAGCAAAAGTTATAAAGGTACAGCAGCAACTTCAGCGCTCAATTTATAATTTGACACTGTGAAACCCTTCATCTGTCCAAATGGGAGGAAACGGCAACTTAACTCCACTCCAATATAAAGTGTAGGTGTCATGCAAATACATTCCAATTTCCAGGATCAAGGTAATTTGGAGCTTTCTTCGTTTCTGCTGTCCGGGCACGTAACACACACACGCTCCATCAAGCACGCTGTTTATCAAACAGGTGTATGGATCTGTTCTGACAGCTGACATTAACACAGCCACTGACCCCAAGAGTTTTGTACCGCTCATGCATTTCTAGTTTCTGATCTGTGTCTGTTGTTGTCCTGTTTTTTTTCCCCCTCTCCATGTCCATCAATAGTCCTGACTTATCCAATCAGATTTATGACCAGCTGGTGTGATAAGCAGCACCGTGAGGAGATTTCATTGATGCTTTCTATTATGTTCTAGGATTCAGTCGTGTTCAAACTCATCTGCCCCCCCCCCAACCTCAAAGAAGAAATGAGATGTTTTCAAGCATAAGCTGCACTACAAATTATTCCACAAATAAATACAGGCTGTTGCTAGACACCTCACTGGACCCAAAAGGGATCCAATATCGGATAAAATATGGATCTCAAATCCAATTCACACGCTCGTTCTGTTCTATTGGTGAGATATTTTTTTAATTTTTTTGTATCACAGACCGAGGTGAATCAGCTGCTGATAGTGGAAATATTAATACATCGAGTGTTATGCTGCTGCTTTTAAGAAAGGTTGTTTTGAAAGACGACAATTGTCCACAGAGCATGCAATGCAGTCCCTGAATATTTCATCTGCTGTCAGCTGTATGAGAAAGTCTTGACGACAAACAACACAGGACGAAAAAAGAGTTTACTCCCACATGTGCGTAAAAGCTGTCGTGTGTATTGAAGACGTAGAAGTAAATTGCAGGCCAGTGAGGTACTGCAGATCTGCTGTATGTGTGTGCAATGTGTTTTAAAACGCTAGCCACTGGCTATTGCGTTGCATGCCAAAGGGTCAGAAGCTCCAGCATGCCTTCTGGCTAGAGGCTAATAGTATATGTATGAGTCAGTAAACCTGCTCACCGGAACACGGCGAGTAACCCCCCCGAGCATTTCTGACACCATAAAACTCAGCGCATTGTGATGCAAGACTGATACGTGTGAACAGAGCCGGTTGCCAGAGCATGCTGAAAATATCACACTTCACACCGGCAGGACGTCTGCGCGTTGTTTTGGGGAAAAACACACATCCCTAATCATTTTCATCATTGTGGTCGAGGCATATGAATGTCATTTTAACTTTACGCTGTGATGCCGTGGGTTTTTTTTTTTTTTTTTTTTTAAATCTCATTTCATTACAACCAAGAAAGGATGAAAATTGGCTTTTTAACAGCAGCTACATTTGCCTGTTTTCACAGCAGACCAACTGAGCAAGAAATGGCATCTGATTTATTCATCATTTCTGCTAAACCACTTAACACTTAGTAATAGTTTTCATTTCTCCACCTCTTACATTAACTCCTCTATTTTGATAATCATTAAGATATTATTAGCCATTCATGTATCACTCACTTTTAGTCACAGCTTTGGAAAAAAAAAAAACATTTCTCTTCCCGCAGAAAGTTAATTAAGAAGACAATCACCTAAAACAAGGGCATTACAGTTCAAGAGTCTAATTCAAAATGCACTGGTGCAGCATCAGCTCTGCAGGAACGGATCAGTGTTGATGAGTCTTCTGCTCCCATATCAGAATTGTGAGTATTACAGCGCGGTGGTTGTTGCATGCCAAAGGCCTTGCATGTCGTGGCTAACAGGCCATGCATGAGTGAAGAGTGAGCTGTTGTGTTGTGGCTTTTAGAGCCAGAGCTTAACAGCAGGCTCTTTAAGCTTAGGCTGGCCTAAGTAGTTTGAGTTTTTCCACCAGTAGAAACCATAGATTCTCCTTCTCTCTCTCTTTCTGAGGCAGAATTTCCACCTAGGTATGTTTGCTGTAAAAGTTACATGTGGCAATAAAAGCAAGTACATGATAACATGTGAAATATTGGCCACTGTGACCTTTACAAGGTGTTTTTCTTTGTTCTGTTTTATGTTGAAAAAGCATAAAATGTGACCAATATTTGCAGACACTGAAGAAAAACGCATATTATCGTACTGACAAAGCAAAACACTGTTTCTTCTGTCCAGGAGGGTTAGACTTCTCTCATGTAGCTCCACTCGGCTGATGCAAACGCATCTGATTCACTCTTTTAGGTCATTTCGTTGTCTGTCCAACTTTGCTGAAGAGTTCAGCTGTAGCACAAAGAGGCCAATCATGTCACTCTTACAGGAAGTTCTGAAGTGACATTGTAACCTCTTGTCGGCCATATTGGAGACTCGACGGCTCTGCGTTACGTGACTTTACCATTCTAGCACAATCCCAGTTAAATGATGTGTTGGGTCATTCTGTGCTTATGCAGTATATGATTGATTTTCTGCTTAGATGAGTTAACTTTTCAGCTAACTGTCTGCCTGGAATTCCTGTTCAAACAATGAATTATTATTAGACTTGCTCACTTTGTGCTAGCAAAGACAACAACCATTGTTAATTTACATAGCATTTTTATGTGAAGTGCTTACAAAGTTTTTGCACTCACACAGCGAGCTGCCACACAGGGGTTCAGTGTTCTGCCCAAGCAACAGGAGGGAGGGTGAGGTGAGGTGGGGTGGGGGTCCAACCTCCAACACTTTGATCAGTGGATCTACCTCGTAGTTTACTGAGACAGGCCGCATCACAAATGCCTGTTGCACTTTCATGCTATGAATTCTGATTTCTAACACATCGTTACATATTGAATATTTAACTTTTCCCACGTTCAAACTGTGGTACAAATGGCCAACAGGCCTACAGGACTAGTGCTGGTGACAAAAGTCTGCCAGACCTCAAACACCTGGAGTATTAAACTGGCCACACGGGCTTGGTTAAACAGTATATGTAGCAATTCTTTGAGCATTTAGCCTCCAGTTCTTTCTCTTTCACACAGTGACACACAGTCTCAGACCCTCTTATCTCGTCTCCTGGAAGTGTCCTGTCTGTGCTCTGTGGCAATCGCTCCATTGATAGCCGACTGAGATCAATGACATCACTGTTAGACTGACTCAAGAGACCTTGATATGATGCATGGGCCTCTCGGTGTGTGTGTGTGTGCATGCGCGTGGACGTGTTTGTATCAGTGTGTGCGTGCCGGTCCACGCAGAGGCTAATTCATAATGATGACAGGAAATATTCCATCATTTCTTCACACTCAGTCATCTTTACCAAACAGCAGGGAGGAGAGAGGGAGAGAGAGAGAGAGAGAGAGAGAGAGAGGGGCCGGGGGAAAGAGATGGGAGAGAGGCGGAGTGGCGGTAGATTGAAAGAGATGAAATGTGGAGCGAGACAAAGACAGACAGGGGTGGAAAGAGGAAGATGAAGCACAGACGGAGGGATGAGATGAGCATGCTAATTCAGCTCTATCACAGCTGTGTCTTGAGGAGTAATGAGCACATTCATAATGTGCCAGTCATCTTACACCAACAATTACAGTACATTTATTATTTGTCATTTCTCCCTATATCAGGCCACTGGTGGTCTTATTGCAGCATCCCACAAATTAGCACAACCCAAAACATACTCCCAAAGTAAAGAATACCGGCTTACTTAACTTAAATAATCAGGCCCTCAAGCCTCCATGTCCACGACAAATTCAGAAATGGTCCATCAATCATTTACTGTAACCTACAGAGGAAATAAAGCTAAAAACTAAACAAATAGTCCACCGTCACTTCTTTTTGACCCATTTGAGACAAATTCAACTTATATCAGCACATCAAGTGTTTTTGCATCATCATCTCCACACCAGAATTTTTCAGTGTGTGGAACCTATACAACTACACACTATACAAAAACTGGGCTCATTTTGCATGCCCCCTCATCACACAGGTCAAAGGATGCATTTATTTTCCTTCAGTGAACATTTCTGAATCTGCCAAACTCTTTATGCTAAGCTAAAAAGCTCCACGGAGTATTAATCTTCTAAACTAACCCTCCAAAATGCAGAACTGTGCCTTTGTTAGTACAACTAAAGATTGCTCATAAGATTCATATGCACCCTCAATGTCGTATAACTATTGTATAATCATTAACAATATCACTATAGAAGAAGATGATCATAAAAATGCCATTGGTATATGGAACTTTAAAGGAAAAGGTGGGTAACATGATAAGCAATGCATGGTTACTATCAGGAAGCAGCCGTTATGGTCAAAAATATTTTCATCCAGAAACAATTGGTTAATTAGTTGAAAATGAAAAAATTCTAAATTGTTATGAAGTAATAATTGCCAGGTTGCCCCAATCTTCCCAATGTGAAGAACTGCGTATTGTCTTTGTTGTATATAAGAGTAAACTTTGAGTGAAAAACTGGGTTTGAAAGGTTGCTTAAACAAAAGCATTTTGAGTAAGTCACCAAATGATGGATGAATTCATCAGTAAATATAACTGACAGATGAATCAACAGTAAAAAGTGTGGCACCCCCATATAGTTTTAGGAAATACGAAAAGCACAGCAGTCAAACTTCACACAGGAATAACGAAAGTTCTAGATTTACCATCCAATCTCTGTTCCAGCTCTAATCTGTGAACACAGGCGTCGGGTAACGGACTGATGACATGGCAGAACCAAGCAGCAGAGATGAGGTGACTCCACGGGGCTCACTGTGATAAACTCAAGAGCTCAGCAATTAGGGAGGACCTCAGCATCGAGCTGCTGCTCCGTCCACATCGAGAGGACTCGGCCGAGGCGGTTCTATGATCCTGGCACGGCTGACTGAGAGCAGACCCCGGGGCTGACCCACAGTATGCTCGAGGGGTCTCAGCTTCCAAACCCAGACAACCTGGATACCCCCCAGGAGGACATGGAGGGTTCTGATGGGGTGAAACGACTCGGCTTGTGCTGCAGAGTTAACCGGGATGCGCTACATGAAGATGGATGGATGGATGGAGGGAGGGATGGAGCTAAGGTTTATTTTCAGAAAAGCTTCAAGGGACATTTACTTTAGCACAATGTCAGAAAGGTTTATGTGCCACCGAATACTGTAAGAGCACTAATTAACGTCTCATATGGTCACAGCATGACAACCAATCATGTGCGCTCACTGTGATGCACACTGATACTGGCAGTTATGTGGTGATTGTGTGTGCTTGTGAGAGTGAGAAATCACAGAGTTGGGGTGTAATATGTGTATTAATGTCAGATTTATTCACTCTGGATGTGAACATTTGGTGTGTGTTTGTGCTTGTGTGTGTGTGTTGTGGTTGTCCTAATGACCTTTTAGCTGCTTCAGTTATCATTATTCTTTGTTTGAGATACATGACATCCATTTAAATGTATTTATCCCCACTTATCCTTCCAGTATTAATCCTCTGTCCTCACTTCACTGCAGTTTGGGGACTGTGCATGTGTGAACGTCACGATAAGTACCCGCTGAAATGAGAAGTAACTGTTACTGTTGGCGGTCTGGGGTTTGGTTTGGTTCCTATAACCCACAAAACACTTTATCTTGCAAAGAGAAGGTTTAATTCCAGGCTGTGGATATTGCCATTAATAACTTCAATTATTTATTTATTTGTTCGTTTATGTTGGTGGGCTTGGATACATAAAGTGTTGGATTAATTCAAAAATGCAAAGTTATACTGCTCTCTGTTCGCTGGATCATACATTGCGTACGCTGTTTTTTTTTTTTATAGCTAAGATAAATTAATCTTTTCTTTGAAGTTTGTCAAAAAAAAAAACATGAAATAAATTTGGTTCATTAAGTAGCTTTATACATTTTTTTTTGTATTCCTCAACATAAATTGACACATAAAATTTGGAAAAGAATGCGTTTTCAGTTTTCAGTTGAAGGTGTAACTCTTTCAGTGGCAGCTCCACCTGCTCTGCGGAGAATTTATTACACATGAAAGTGTATTTTAAAGGTCTGATTATTTGTATTTGGCAGAGCAGCAAACGCAAATAAGCCGAGAGAGCCTCAGCAACGTGAAGTTCTGCTACAGAATCGGCTTGGCGGCAAATCAAAAGCTGGTGATCACCAAGAGGCCACGCTCATTTAACTTACATGAGATCTACACTGTTTGCTGAGGATTTATACTGATAAAATGTATTTCAGACAAAACTGATGAGTAAACTCTTAAGATGTGTAAACTGAATACATTTACTCTACATCCCTCAGCCGAGTACATTATCTTCCAATCCAAGCTGCATCATGAGCAAAGCTCTGAAATACTATTGCATGTGCACAAAGAAAGTCTGAACTAAACTGCATATAAATCAGTCCTGTACTCGTGTTTAACACCATATTGATGTGCAGTGAAATTAATTAAACACTGAGAAGGCCGAAGGAGGAAAATTCTCAACTGGGTCACGAGCAGCAAAAAAAAAAAAAGGTCTGTATCCTTGTTCGGGTCAGCCATGCAGTAATTCAGATTCAATCTTCTATAGTGATATGATTTGTTTCAATTATATGGCGTATTGATCGGACAGCATGGGGGTGGTGGGGTGGGGGGGTTTGTCAAGATGTGACGCCAACTCATACACACACACACACACACAAATAAGAATGCTATCCTACAGATGGGGATAACGTTAAGCGCTCAGGAAGGTGTGATAGCACCTCCATCCGTCCTCCATCACTCCTCCTTCTGTTGCTTCACTCCCTCTTTACCATCATCTCAGGACGACTTTAGCACTGCATCCAAATCGCAGCCCTCTGATTCATCTCACTCAGAGGCCTTCAGCAAAAAATAATAATAAAAAAAAAAAAACAAGGGCATCTGGTAAAAATGCTCTAAACCTAAAAAAAACAAAAAAAAAACAGGCTCATTGCAATTTGACATCATGTAGAGATGCACTGCGCCAACCAGTCAAAGCGGTTACATGGAAAAAGCACATTCCTACTCAGACACCTTTTACCCCGCTATCTTGGACAAAATACTTTTGGCATAAACGCAGCACAGAGAGTAAAAAAAAAAAAAAACGTCATCTTTGAGTCTGGTATCCAGGTCTTATGATACAAACACGGTTCCCTAAAAGGTCAGCACTGTCAACACGGCTCGCTATTGGTCGACAGCATGAATTCACATGTCAAAGTTCATCAAAGTTAAACTGTATGTGAAAGATTTCCTACGGCTGCTTCATCATCATTCTTCTTTCCTATTTCCGGGAACAATCTGACCGCGGGTACCTGTGTGTGAGAGTTTGAGCAGCTCAGGCTGGCGGGGTGGGGAGGTGGGGGGGTGGGGGGGTTCAGCAGCCACAGACACTGCTATCTCTGAAGCTTGTCAAGCATGCTGTTGGATACATAAGAGACATTTCACAGGTGAATACACATTTAAACACACACACACACACAAACACAGAGGGAGGTTCCAGGGGAATGTCAAGGGTGAGAAAGAAAGGGAAACGGGTGAAAGAATTTCAGTCCTCATGTAAAAAAAAAAAATCAACAAACACTTTCTCCTCCCCTCTTTTTCCTCTCGCTGTAATCGGCGGCATGTTGAGCTGAGAATCTCCAGGCAGTTATTCACCAGTTCTGCATGGCTGCCTACCAATTGGAATACCATTACAGTCAAATCACACACGCGCACACACACACACACACACACACACACAGAAACTGATATGCAGGCACTCAGTGAGGCGAGTACATGTACACAGCATGACGCACACGTCTGCGATGGCAGTAATGAAGCCAACATGCACACGCACACAGGTGGATGTACAGCGTGTGTGCGTGTGTGTGTGTGTGTGTGTATACACTCCTACACAATGTAACAGAGCGAGAGAGAGCTCATCATTTTGCCATTCTCTCCCTCTACCTCTCTCTTAGTGTCAACAGTCATGCTACAGTCGTCTCTCGCTGTCACTCATCCTCTCTCTCACTCTGTCTTTTTTAGCGTCAGCAGCAGCCACTGCCCCCCTCCCCCCTCCCCCTCCCCCTCTCCCTTCCACTCGGACAAGCTGCAGATGAGATGGGGTCGGCCTGATTTGTTTCAGCCGCCATCGGGCCGACGGAGTTGGTTTGATTTGTAACGCGCTCTGACCCTCTTGCCCTGCAATAGAGAATGTTTGATTTGTGACCCGCTCTGTCTCTCTGTCTCGCCGCTGTTGTGCCGTTGATTTGTGGCGCTCTCCGGCCTTCTCGCTGGGGGTTTAGAAGGCTTGGACATAAACATGGCGGCTCGGTGTCCTGCGGTGACTAAGCATCACCATCTTTTTCCTGCGGGTCACAGATGAGTCTGTCACCCTGGGCGGGATTGAATCAAACATACCTTAAGAGAATTAAACCACCCCGCCCTCTGCCTGTCTGTCTTCCTCCTCAGACATTTGCATATTGCATTCCAACAGCTGACATTTGGATGACGAAGTAACATTGTTTGCCGTCACACTGCAGTCCGTGAATTAGATTTACTCTGCTTATAAAAGACAATGGCTGCTAAATACCATATCTCTTTGTGACTTAGGGCGTGTGCATGTGTGTGTGGATGTAGCCTACGCAGCCTGGTTATTGTCCGTTATGGCGTCCTTCTGTCTCCCATACGTCTCCGCGAGAAAATGAAAACGCCAATCTCTCTTTTGCCTTTTCTTCTGTTTCCCTCCCACCCTCTCCGTCCTTCTTTCTGTCCCTTTTGCAGCAAAAAACGCAAACTTGTGTGCCGTTACGTGCAGTCGGCGAATACCGCACTTGTTTACCAACCACACTTATTCACAATGACCTTTAAAGAGAAGGAGAGAGATGATCTAATGAGGAGGACAGGGTGGCAGCTCAGAGATGGAGGGAGACGATGACGAGGGTGAGATGTGATGGTATGATTTCAGTCGTGTGTGTGTGTGTGTGTGTGTGTGTGTGTGCGAGAGTGTGTTACTAGGCTTATTTTCGCTCGCTGACATTTAGCCGCCGAACACTGACTGTCCCTTTCCATTCAACTCGGCCTACTTAAGAGCTAGAGAGACCAACCTGCTAACATCTACTGGAGCTGGATTGCTGACAAACCCTCTCACTGACTGACAAAGGTAATTGTATCGGTTTATTTTTTTATCTTTTTAATATTTTTCCTAATATCAGGCTAGGTTAACATCATGGTGTGTCAATATGGTTGACTGACAGCTTGCTACTCTAAGCTGAGCACTTATTTAGGGTGACAAATGTAATGTGAGCCGCTCCTGAAGGAGAACGTTGAGGTCAATATGTCACTTGTCTAACTGTCCGACTGACGACTCACTCTCTGATGGTGTTTTTGTCACATGTCCTCCTATCACAAGGACAAAAATGTGTATTTCTCAGAGTGGCAGTGGAAGTTTTCCTCTGTTTTGTGTTGGCGCTGCGCCTGCAACTATAAATGTATATTACAGTATGGAGACCTAGCTCTGATACTATTGCCAGCGCTCCAAAGAGCAAAACCATGCACAGTACAGTATTTTTCAAAATTTTCAATAAAAATTGTGCTTATTCCAAGGCTTTATAGCTTCGCTTCATGAATGAGTAGAGTCAGAAGGAAAAAGTTTCTGGGAGTTTCTGGGTTCAGGTTGGTTGGTCGAGATCTTTCATCAAACCATTTAGTCCCCATTCAGTTGGGTTTGTCCTTTAATTTGTCACATTTCTTTACATGCTTTATGTTTCAAGAGGCTAACCAGCACGAGTCGACTGCTCTGTTTGTCCATCTGTTCAGTTCGTAGCAAAATAAACATCAGCTGGTGTTTTTCTGTCAACTCAAACACGCTGCTAGAGTGATAACAATATAAAGGAAATACAGTGTGTAAACTTGACCTCAGTTGTATTTATGTACAGTTTAAAAAAAAAAAAAACGTTCTTTCTATCCAAATGCTGCTGATGAATGAATATGTAGCAAACAGTAAGTGTGCTGTAATCTGGAAAGCGTGAGCTCGTGAAAAAAGCTTTCCCTTATTAGCATGTAGCATTGATCCTGAAGTGACACCAGTCCTGTGTGTGTGTGTGTGTGTGTGTGTGTGTGTGTGTGTGTGTGTGACCACTGAGAAAATGCTGCTGTTGGACTCAATAAGGTCGCTTCACTCTAGGAGACAAGATGTCACACATATGCACACACACACACACACACACACACACACACAAACACACACATATACACATAGATAATTAGCAGGTGTGAATAGAGGGCAGCAGGCAGGAAAAGGTAGAGAGGGAGAGAGAGCGATGGAGAGGTAATTGGTGCACCTGTCTGCGAAGGAAAAGACAGCTCTATCCACACACACACACACACACACACAGGGACACACAGGGACATATGAAGACAGAGACACTGACATGCTTGCATGGACGTACACGGAAAACTCAGCACATACTGACGGAAATGTGTGTGTGTGTGTGTGTGTGTATGTGTGTGTGAGAGAGAGAGAGAGAGAGAGAGAGAGAGAGAAGAGAAAATGCCCCCAGAACCTTTATTGAATAGTTCACAGCTTGGCAGCCAAATGCGGCAGCCCAAAGCCAAATTCGTTTTCAAAATAGTTTTTGCTGATCAGTGTTGCAAAAACAGTCATTAGTTGGTTGTCTTTGATTTAGTTTGGCCACACTGTAAGTCAAGAAAAAGTTTACCTTGAAATCAGTAATGTGTCTGAGGCATGACCCAGAAACTGTTAAGAGAATTTGATGATAACAATATCTTAAATTGATACCGAGCTCTGTGATGGTAAAAGGTATTTTGGACTGAAGTCAAATTTAAAAGGATTTAAAGGGAATATTTTATAATTGGAACGCAGGATGGTGCACGAATAACTAGAGAGTATATCTTCAGTGCATTTGACACACTCTTCAACAGCTTGTTGGGTAGCCTCACGCTGTAATGAGTAGTTGCAGGATGGTATGTTTTCCTACACAAATACACAAATCCTCCTCTTTCCGTGGCTCTATTAAAGGAGACTTTACTTAAGTGATTACGGTAAGGGCTGTCTGCTGAAGTGTGAAAAGCCACTGACATAAAAACATCACACACAAAACAGTGGCATTCATGACCACAGTGGATGTAGAATTGCTACATAAAAAAAACATGCATGAAGAAGGAATACAAGCTATGAAATGCTATTTTATAAAGCAGACAGAAAGCATTTCATTCCACTGGCTTTATTGTGAAAATGGCGAGGTGGACTTCAGAGAAGAATGTGTGCAGAAACAGCTTTACTGGTAATCCAGCAGAGGGATGCAGACTATGACAAATTGTTTGCATTGTTGGAGTTTGGACTGTAAAAAATTGGTCAGACAGACACCGATTCCTGCTTAAAATTCTATGGCGGAGACGATGTGAACCCCTTGACTTTCACCATTATTTGAAAACATGCCTGTCAGTAGCTGTAGCAGTGACAAAGAACAAAAACACCTCTTCAGAATAAAACCACCTTGGCAGCTGATAGCTTGTAGTGGCATCGTAAGAACTTGACATGGACAATTTCAATTTCAAAAGATGAAGTTAAACTTAGGAGGAGTTAGGTTTTAACATCTGTTGACACGGTCAGAGAATCCTCCTCCCAAACAGTTATCCAGCTAAAACGGGCCCGTGGAGCTTGACCCCACGTTAAAAATCCCATGAAAACTGATTTCCTCCACATCAAAGCAGACGGCATCAAACATCAAGTACGTCAGTCAAAACACGGATAATACGGTGCGCCTGAAGGCTCAGCATGCACGGCACAGATACGACAAGGACGTTAGGGGTGAAGTCACTCGAACGCAACACCTGGATTGTGCAGCTTAAGGCAACTGAGCACTCCGGTCTTGATGGGGAGATACATTACTCATTCCTGTGGCGTTCCCGTAGTAGTCGCTGGTGTTGAACATGAATGCAGATTAGACGGATTACGAAGAAATAAAGAAAGGAAAACTGGTGGTTGTGCAGCGAGAGAAGGAAAGGGTCAAAGACAAAAGTTCTCTCCTCCCACACTGTTGTATGTGCAAGTGTGCATGTGTGTTCTGCATGTGTATCTGTGTGGGCGTGCGATCACAGAATTGTTCTGGCTCCCAGTGCGGGTGCGATCTGGATCCAGGGCTCCTGCTAAAAATCTGCCAGGCAGAAGGCCAAGCATTGTGTTTCACACCAGACGCAGTCAGACACACACACACACACACACACACACACACACACACACACACACACGCACACACACACCTCGTAGGACTCTTCTATTGTCCTGTCAGACGCGCTCCATTCTGACCAATGTGACGGAGTGTGACCCTGCGCACACACAGCATGTGCATGTGTTTGAGTGAACAAACACGTCTGCCAGTGCTATTGCCTTGGAGCACTACATGTAACATCTCTGCACTGTGTGTGTGTGTGTGTGTGTGTGTATGAGTATGTAAATGTGCATGTGTGTGAATGTGAAGGCGCCATCAGGTAGAAACTTAAATACAGATCCGAATTGTTTAGAAGTGAGTGGGCTTCATCTTTTTCATGCTACTGATTGTTCAGCATCCAAGCATACACACACACACACACACACACACACACACACTCACATGAGCATGCACACACACACACACACACTCTCTCTCTCTCTCTCTCTCTCTCTCTCTACACCCAAGCACTCATTTTCATCTCGAATATGCGGTCACACAAAGCTTTGAATAAACATCCAAGCACACGCATACAAACACAGGCACACACACACACACACACACACACACACACAGATCCAAAAGTGCCTTTGTGTATGTTTTCAAAAGTTGGCTGCAGAAAACATATAGAACGTCAGCAGCGCGGTTGGCTCCCATCGCAAGTGGCGACAAACTCTGCCGTCTTCAGTTCTTGGCTCCGAAAAGTTGGATCATTTTGTCACTTCTGTAACTTCAAGTTGAAACTAAACAGTGACTTCTGAAGCGTTGCTTTGAGATATTAGTAACTTTTTGAAAAAGGTTTATGAAAAATCCACTCATCCGTTTTTTGCAGTTGGATAAGGTTGTTGTGCTTTTGTAAAAAACCTTGACACTTAAAAGTAGGGGACGAGTCACATTGTGCTGCTGCTATGGGTCCATAGGGTGCATGCAAAATGAGGTCACTCAAACATTCCTGTTTCTACTTGAGAGTACAGTGGAAATAATATTTGCAAAATTTAAAAATATTTGATTTGATTTTATCATTGTTCATCTTATTATTATTCCTGAAAGCAGAAATAATACCGCTGCAGACCACCGAGGCTGTAGTAAAGGTTGGTAGCCTCACTCTCAAACAGCGGTATTGATCTTTTTTGTGGTTTTTAAAATGAAGACTGTGCTTCTTTGCTTTCTGACACAACATCAACGTTTTCCTGTTTGCCTTTAATGAAAACAGAACTGACTTCTTTCACTGACAAGAGTCTCCAGCCATGCTAGCAGCTCTGTGAGGGCTTTGAGCTAAATGCTAACATGCCACGATGACAACTCTAATATTCTAAACCTTTGTGTACCACATTAACCATCGGGCATGATGGCATTAGCAGATGAAGCTGAAGGCCAATGCCATGAGGGTATTTAATATTCTATTTAGCTACAAGACTTGGACAACTTCTAATTTTGAGCTGATGATGGTGCTAGATGAAAAATAATAGGATCGCCAAAATAATAATATTCCAGAGGAAACCTGAATGTGTATTTTTCAAAACACATCCACAAACGTGGTTGGGACCACTGAGGGCATCCGGATATATCATCTGGGGATACTGAATGCCAACTTTTTTCTTTTCTTTTTTTCTAATAGATGTTGAGATATTTTACTGGACAAGTGAAAACGTCAACCTGCTGCTGAAAAGTAAGGACATCACCAAAGTCACGTGGATTTATCCTCTGGGGATCATGAATGTCTGGCACAGCATTCCATGGCAATCCATCCAATAGCTGTTGAGATTTTCCGGTCTGGAGCAAAGTGGCGGACCGACCGACTGACTGACTGACATGACCGCTAGCGTGGCTAATTCTACTACTTTAAATTTTAACAGCGGTGGTAGTGTGCAGCCAGCTTATACTAAAACCCTCCCAGTGCTGTTGTTTCCTCATGGAAGGTATTTTTAGATCACCACTGAGCCAAATCTAAACATGTATTTTGCATGTTCTGCTGCTCACACCTGTCATGAAGATGTGTTAATGTTTGCATTGACGTCCAACAAAGGAAAAAAGTAGCTTCAGCTGTTGGTGTTTGCTTCAGGAAAGATTAGCAGTGTGGCTCAGTTACAGCACGCTGGGCAGATTAACTTCTTCCTCACTTCTTTCGGCTTCACATCCTCTTTCTCCTGATTATGGTTTGCGGATGATGATGATTTCCTTGCATAAATGTATAAATCTTATTACTTACATGTGCTTTCGCGTTTCCATGAAATTACCATGACATTACAGACGAAATTACATCACTGCACTCACGCACAGTCACAATATGACCGATTAACACGGAATTATATTTGATATATACTGTAATTAATCTTGGGAGAGGAGAAGCACATAAACTAGTGCTCACACATGTTTAACAGTGGTTCATTTATAGATACACACCTACGCATGGGTTATATTGTATGTGAGGAAAGGTTCATGGCCAAAGGTTGCCTTGCTACATGTTTATCAAAATGTGTTTGCGTCCAAGTGTGTATGTGCATGTTCGAGTGATTCACACAAACACACACACACACACTTATAAAACTTTGAAGGATTACGATTCCTCCAATAACAAATTAACATAGAGTGCGAATCTGGCAGCAGACAAATTATTCTGTCTATGTGTGTCTCCGCATGTGTGTGTGTGTGTGAGAGAGATCCATGCCAGAATAATGTGAAACAAAGACGTATTGTCCCCCTGGTAAGTTTATATGGAGCCAATTTATCATACATGGAGCTGTGTGTGTTGGTGCGTGCGTGCGTGTGTGTGTGTGTGTGTGGGTGCGTACAGTATCCGTGTGAGGGACAAGCTGGTAGAATATGTTAAACTGCAGATGAATTAGGTTACTGCCGCAAGGGCCATTTTGCCTCCCTAAGTGAAATAAAGTGGGGATACAAATTGGCTGTATGCTCTTTGACCACAGGTTTCAGAGTTCATCATGGTCTGGCAGCATCCGGCAGACATTTGCATGAGGCCAAAATGACTCAATCCAGCTTCGGCCGCTCACTGCGAGAACTGAACTTACCAGATTTGAGCTCGTACTTGAAGAACTTTCCACGCTAGCCTGTGGTTGGTACTAATTTAATATTGTGCTATCGGGAGAGTGTGTTTAACCCAGTGTCGCGCACAGACTGGCAGCGGCTTGCATCATCTACCCGTGCCCACTCAGGTCTTTACGCTGACTTGATGCCACCTCTGAAATTCGCTTCCCATTCAAGTCTTTTTATGTTGTTTTATTTACCAATTTTATTTAGTGGTTTCGCTTGTTAACCCCACTGTAGAAGAACAGCCAGCAGCATCGGCTCGCAGTTATCTGTGTCACCCACCGTGGACCTATATCAGTCTACGCACTCAATGCTGACTGTACTGTATGTGAGAGAGGTTTATAACGTCCTCCTCACTGCTCTAATGGATCTGTAGAGGTGGCACTTCACACTGATACCACGGGTGCACACGCACACACACACACACACACACACACAGTTGGTATCACATTGGTATAAACAGCTTCCGTTTTTAACTGTGTGTCTGCCTGTCTGACTCTCCACTAGAAATACCGGTAAGAATCGACATACGACCGCTCTCTCACTCTGTTAAACACACATTTACACACACCTACACATCATGGCTGAGTAAACCAAGCATTCAGATTAAAGTTAACATTAAACAGAGGGTAAGATCTACAATTACCAACTTCGTAAATAACTAAACTTTTTAAAAATAATATGCATATGCATTTTAATTTGTGCACTGCCCTCTACTTTCACACCACATCTTGCTTTTTGTATTTTATATGGAAAGATTGTAGAGTAGAGTATTGGAGTATTCTCTCACTGAGTGTTTAGTCACCCTAAAGACAGGACACTCTGTAATGTTATATCAAAATCTACCTTCAGTCAGTGAAGACATGCCATCCGTTAATCATTAAACACTCACACTGTACTAAAAATATCATTGCAATTTAGATTTGTTATTAAAAGTCAACATCTTCCGTGCCATTAGAATTGGTGAGTACCCCGCATTGAAATTTCAATTATAACACACCCTGGCATTAAAATGTATCTATGTAAAATAATCTCCCATCAGCACACTCATCTATTCAGAGGTCCACCGGAAGAAAAGATTGTGTTTGAAAAGCACGATGAGTTGAAGAGGGCTCCACAGGTACAATTATTTATAGCCTCAGCCTGAATTCAAATTGAAATGGTTGTATTCATCTCAACCGTGATAGAAATGTTTGAAGATGGTCATCTGTAGAATTTGTAGAAATATAATTCTTCCAGCTTACTAATACTTCCTGCTCATCATTATTTACACTATGTCACATGTTAATCAATTCTACTGCAATTTGCTTACCATAAAGTTGTTGCGAATGATGAGTAATTTATCGAATGGCAAACGCAGAGATGCTGCATGTCTAACAGCTTGCTTGTAGCAGTTAAAGAAAAAAAAAACTGTTATAGGGACAGTTGTTAAAAGAACACTCCGGCTTGTTTTAAACTAATCACGATCATCCCGGGGGGCTTGGGCAGCCCAGGAAGGTCAGGGTAAAGGAAAGTCAGGGAGGTGAGTCATTGCTTCTGCAAAGGAAAACGCCACATAACACGGTAGAAGACGTACACGTTGACTGTGTGATGCGACTTTTACCGATGAAAAAGACAAAAGACGTCTGTGCCCGCGAGGTGATGCCTGCCTGGACTTTAGCTCTGGAGGGGGCTCACTGGACTCATTCGAATCACTGATGATTTAATAGCTGCATGCAGCTCTTGCAGAAAATGATATCACAGAAACTCGAGTGAAGACAAACGGGCAAACACCTATTCCATGTCAGCGGTGCACGCTGCTGCCAGACTTCAAAGATGTGCCAAATCAGTGTCGTTGTTTGGTTGAGTCTCAGCAGTCATCAGTGTCGTCTCAATGTCATGATCTGCTTCTGTTCCCCTCCTACTTAGTTAAAAGGCTATTATAACACATGCCAAGGACATTTAAGACCATTGATATTTACTTGATTCCCCTGTTATATTTTGCAGCCTTGTTATCAATTCAATGTTTCCCTCTCCTGTTTGTTACTTTACTTGCTGCCTTTGTGCGTTTTTCCTGCCTTTAGAATTCTCTTCAACGCAGCTTTTTTGTCTCCTCTCATCAGTCAGTCTCTGCTTATGCCCGGCCAAATGCTTTGGTTCACTCCTGTGTTAATCTGTGTCTGGATATTCACCTGCCGCTGCCTGCCTTTGGCATTGCGAAGTTTTTAAACTCTGTGACGATCTGCGTCTGTCTGCATTTGCGCCCTTTTTCGGAACCCACTATATGTAGCAACTAGCTTCTGAACACTGTGGAGCATTTAGCAGCTGAAGAGCCAGATAATTCCCTTAGGGGTTGGTGGAGACCAAAACAGAGCAAAATAAAGAGTGAATATTGAACTTAAAAATCATCAGCCAGACAAATGAGACTCCAAATGGAATTTCACTGCTGTACTCGCATCCGACTGTGGGATGTGTACAAAATGCAGCTGTTTTCAAATGCCATTATACCTTCATACGGCAAGCATGTGTCAGTTTTGTAGTTACAGTCACAGGAATCCATTTCTGCACTGCAGTTCCAGCAACACTGCTTTTAACATTCCTAATTGCAAAAAGAAAAAATTTAGTCAGTGCTGATTGTCAAGAAACAACAATTTCAAAAGTGAACTTGTTTTATATGCAGTTTCTTACTTTTTTTCTTTTATATGTTGTAGTCTGAAGTGCTTTTACTTTTTAGAGTTTTTATCCATAACGATGCATCTTCCAGTTTGCTCTAAACAATATTTCATTGTACTCATACAGTGCCAATAAAGGTATACGCCATCTTTACCAGAGAACCGGGAGTAAAATGCTTTTTCAGCCTTTCGGCTCTAATTTCTCCTCCTTAACTTGCTGTTAAGCACTACCTTCCTTATCATCTGTGTCTGTTGGCCTCTTAACTCCAACAATATGTGGCCACAATCTGCTTCCAGTTTGACAGTCTCATTTAGCCTCAGGGGTACACAAAGCTAAACTGACGTAGTGGGTGGTGAGGCTGCCCTTTTGAATGTTTCCCTTAGTAATGACATTTCATATCAAAATAAATCCCGTGTTGAATCACAGGCGTGTGGTAGAGATGAATAAGTATAGCTGTGGGAGCTTTGTTAACTGGTGCTTACTGGTGATTTTCCTTCTCACCTTTTCATCTTGTTAAAAACCAGCAACGTTTAGTAAGAGTTGGGGGTTCATGTCCCACTCTGGGTTTGATCTGTGTTGCTCGGTGGAGGTCCCTTTTACGCCATCATAAGATAGCTGGTTTATGTATTATACAAGATAAAGGGCCTGCACGATAAATTGTTTTATTCTGTCTGAATTAAGCTTGTTTATGCCAATGAGATGGTGAGTTAGATTAAACAGGTCCTGTACTGGCCCCGTCCCTGTTCGATCAGTGACCTAACACTGTATTAATCATTAAGCCACTGTAAGATCTCAGCTGAGATCCTGTGGCTCCAACTGCCTCCACTACCCACAGGCTCCTACTGTATTAACACAGACTGTCTGTGACATTGAGAAACAAATCAGCCATGTATCTCTGGTTACTTCTCAGGGTAATCAGCTGCCTCGGCTGCTGCAGTCTCACCCTTAGCAAAATCACGAATGAATGACAGTTTAACAAATAGCAATACTGAACAGGAAAATGTAATGTGCCGTCAGCTAAGAGTTAGTTTCTTAACATTTCCATCGCCTCCTCATCAGGAGGCTTTTGTGCTTGACACTAGTAAGGACAAAGGACATTTTGTTACTATCTTCTACTGATAAAGAGAGATAAATAACTGGTGGTACTAATTCTCGAAACGGGCCATTAAACTATTGAAGAAGAAACAGAGGTGGAGCAAACCAGCTTCTCCGCCTCAGTCAAGCATAAAAAAAACTTTTTTGCAATCTTCTGACTCTGACACTTTTTTTTTTTTTCATGATTTTATCATTGGACCACATTTATGAACACTGTCTAACGTTGTTAGTCACATAATGTTAGTCCAGACTAAACCCATGCTAGCCTGGTACACTGTGCTCCAGCTGGAATGAAGTACCCAGTCCAGTCTAAAATCTGAGAGGGAGGGAGGGGGGGGGGGCTGCCGTTTACCAGACAGAAACTGCAGAAACTACATCTTTCCAAATGAATGCAGAAAGTATCAAGAGATATTAACCAAAATGATTCATGTCACATTTGTAATGTTCTCCCTCTCTGCTTTCCTTTACCTACATTTTTTTCCTAATATGGGTTTCGCTTCATCTCTTTTGCTGTCTTTATCTCTCTCCCTCTCTCACACCTGAGGGAGGGACAAATGTGACCTTAATATTTTCATCTCTTTTCTCCGCCCAAGATTTATATGCCAAACACCTTGCCGGGTGTCAAAATGACCTTAGGTTTTGCAAAGAATGTGTCTGTAAGTGGTTTGGTGTGTGTGTGTGCACAATTTGCCACCAAAGGAACACCTTCTACCTAAGGCTCTTTTTCTTTCTCTCTCTCCGTTTGTTTCCCTCAATCAATGTCTTCACACCTTTCACTCCCTCTCCACTTCTTTCCCTGTCTTTCTGCTTCTGTGCTGCTTTCCCTCTATTGTTCCCCTCCCAAACTTTCTCTCTTTGTCCCTCTCTCATCTCTCTCAGCTGGAGTAATAGTCACAGCTCTCTATTGTTTGGCTCTATTACCAGTAGGGAGTTTAACTCTGTTCGCTGTTCTCTGTGATGTCTGACTCGTATTCCCTTCTCATAGCTAGAGGCTGCATTTCAAAACACTGCCATGCTTTGGTGCGTGTGTGTGCGTGTGTGTGTGTGTGTCTGAAAGCACATGAATGACATGGGCATAGACCCTTGAGTCCTATTGTGTAGCTATATTTAAATGCATGTGTGGGCCACTTTGCAAGTATGTGTTAGTTTGTCGGTTCGGATGTTTCCCTTATTTCGCCGTCGAGAACAATTTCCCGTGTACTCATTCTCCTGTTTCTACCTTTGTGTGTACGCGTACTCTCACCTTTTCGACACAGAGCGAGATTGCTCCTTTAATGACTTCATGTACCCGTGCAGCGACTCTGTCACTCAGCTCACTGTATTTTCTTCAGATTTCTCCACTTCCTTAGCCTCGTGCGGATGGCTTCGATGTTCAAACCTCCTCTGATGCCACAGCGTGACATTTCATTTTATAGCAACAACCACACTCGCTGTGCTCTGCTGCCTCTGTTGCTTGAAAATGAAATCATAAAAGTAAAAAAAAAAAAAAAAAGTTTTTTTTAAATCCATTAAAGCTTTACCTGTAAAGTGCTGTTCTTCTTTTCCTGCCAAAACTGTGTGATGTTACACTAATGCGGAAGCGCCACTGAGAGGGAAATCAGTAACTGTAAGAGAAGGTGGTTTTTTGACGGCAGCCAAAAAAGATGAAATGATGATTTCCTTGAAAGAATAAAACAACAGTCCGAAAAAACATAACTCACACACACACACACACACACCCCAAAGCATGTTTTACTTTCAGTCAAACATCTCTAAGTGAAGCAATCATTTTCCAAATCAGCGGAGGGTAGCGTCTAAAGGCGCTGATACACGCTCACACATTTAGGCTGTGCTGTTTTCTGTTCACTCACTGCTTCAGTGTTACTAATGGATCTGAATGGAAACCAACCCCCTAGAAAGTATGTTCCTGAACTACCAACTTGTTACAAGAAATACATTCAATTGGAAACATAAACCCACCTGAATTACAGTTTTTATGAACATCATGAGAGGACATTTTTCATTGACCTATTCTCAAAATGTTGAAATCGAACACATGAGGAAAACTCTTGCAGAAAGTTAAGCGCAATTTAGTTGTTTATGGTTGTGTCATACACCCAAATCACTTTCTTAAGGTGAGGGAAGAATGGTTGTCTTAAGTAAATATTGATAAGAAAAGGTGACTTCACTAACGATTAATCCTTAATCTAAACCCTAATCTAGCCTTAATCAAAGGGATTTTGTCATCTCAAGTGACCTACATGCTGGAACCAAGATGCAGTTCTGCAGTTTCATAGTCCTGGAGTTTAAAAATCGCAGCTGCACATAAGCCAGGCAGCAGTTGTATTTTCTACCTCCTTTGCATCCCACCATCAGGTCTTTCCTCGTCTATTAAGCTCCCCCTTACTGCTACCTGGCACCGGCTTCTTCACTGACTCTTTGATTCTCGCTGACAGACACGACTTAGACGTTTTACATGAACATTTGTCAGCGCTGCCTTGAGGCTCACTTGAACAAAAAACAGAAACAAGGCCGATTTTCAGGATTACAGGAACATCTATAGAATCTAACCATTAGCATTTCAATGGTTGAGGGTCAAACAGAGGAGTAAAAGCTGGTGTTTGCAGAAAAAAATAAACTTATGCATTCAAATAATGTACCTGTAAACCACAGATCACAGATAACCTGTGTATATATTGTCAGACATAGTTTTCCCCCGTGCCCTGAAATGCACACATTCAGTATACATTCACTAATCTCTTACACTCCGTTTCAGTGTATACAACCCATGTAATTCTTCTGGTGAATGCAACAGAACATTATAATTAGAGAGGCAGCATGCTGAGGGAAGCCAGATAAATGTGCAGTACAATGCATCATGTCATTGAGCTGTCATGAGAGGAAGAGAGAGAGGAAGAGAGAGAGAGAGTCACGGGCGTAAATGAGCTGCCATTTGTGGCTTTACTTCTGTTTCTCAAATTCTCTCCTTTTCATTTTGTCACACAGTCTTCTTTAACGCTGTTGTATTTGATGTCCCCACACCTTTTTTCCCCCACTTTATTCCGTCCATTTTTCTTCCAGAGCTTCCTCTCCGTGTCTTTGTTAATGGCTATATGGTCACTCCCTCCTCTTCCTCTCCTGCACCCATTTCAACTAACCCCTTCTGATTTCTTTCATCCAAGCTCATTTGACATCAACAGCCAGAACAGTGTATAACAAGCACAGCATTTCCCAGTCTGGAGACAGTATTCTTCACCTCAGTCCACAGTCTGATGCTAATTGTTCTGTGAATAGAGATGTGCGGGATTTAAAGGTTATTCTGCGGTTATTCATGTCATTATTGTGGTTATTGATGTTGTGGTTTTATGTCATGGTTGTGGGCTCTTTGTGCGGTTGTAGTTTTCCATTTCAATGGCTGTGATAGCTGTTAGTTTTGTTGTAGTTGCCGTTTTTTCTCTTTTGATCCGTCGTTACGATCACTCCAATTGTCGTGACTGTGGTGATGGTGTTTTTTTGTTTTTTTTTTATTGTTGCGGCTGTTTTTATGGATCTGTTGAGTCTTTATGGTTGTGGGTAATTGTCTCAATGCTGTTGTGGCTGTCATCGTTTTTTTTTGGTTGTTTCTTGTATTTCATGTCATTGCATTATAGATGTCATTGTTACATTTGTATCATACAATTACCTGAAAGGAGCCAAAGTTAAAGGAGAATCAGATAAAACACAATACAACAACTTATTATTGCAAAGTATGTCAATCAATCAATCTTTATTTATATAGCGCCAATTCATAACAGCGTTATCTCAAGACGCTTTCCAGGTCTAGACCAAACTCTTTAATTTAAGAGAGACCCAACGATTCAGGAATTCAAAATTAAGGATTAAAGAATCCCCACATGAGCAGCATCAGATATTATATTAGGCAACAGTGGCAGGAAAAACTCCCCTTTAACGGGAAGAAACCTGGAACAGACCCGGGCTCAGAGGTGGGCGATAGGAGATTTTAGTCTATTTTAATTTTTCTGTTTTATAGTGCTTATTAAATGTTACTCTAATTCGTATCTCTGCATTAGATCTGTCTCTGTCTTGTATGTGAAACACTGCGCGAAAATGTCAAACAATGCAATTTACTAAATGTCCACTTCTTCTTGGAATTCCAACTGCATATCATGGTCTTCCTTAGCAGGTGGACTTTCTGGTCTGAATTAAAGTAACTAGTAGGTATTTAACTTAGAGAAACATTTTCGATCTGTCCCTTTGTTGGATTTTTTTCTCTATTGCTTTTTGGCTCTTTATATGGGGACTGTGTGTTGGATATTTGCACGTTGAGCAATATCTGAACCACCTCGAATTATGTGCGTGTGTGTGCGTGCGCACGTCTGTGTGTTAAAAACCCTGTGAACAGCTACAGAGATTTGCTGACCATTCCTCTGTGTTGCCATAGTGGGCTAATTAATCAGATTAATTGGATGCTGTTGATCAATAGCCAACGGGGTGCAGACATTAGTTAGTTAATATTTTTCTCATCAGCCAAAGCTGCAGGGAGAATGTGCGTGCGTGTGTGTGTGTGTGTGTGTGTGTGTGTGTGTGTGTGTGTGTGTAGGAGTGGGCGCTTTAATGTCAGCCAATAGCGGTTGAATTAAGAGGAGATTAGAAAAGACTTAGATTATTATTTTATCAAATCTGCATGGTAATGAATCACCCTAGAAAATGTCAGCTCTGCCTCCCTCTCCTGCGAGATAAAAGGTGAACTTTTCATCATTTGACCAGTCTTTCTTATCAATATACATGTTTTAAATATGTATCACCTAGTTAGCATTTTAAGAGGTGCCGCATGAAGCGTTTTTAAACATCATTATGTCTTTGTTACGTTGATTACAACACCTATAACTGATAAATAAATGACCCTGTGGACAAGATGGCTGATCACGCCAGTAATAATATAACATGTTTTATGAAATGTTCCAATATGTTGTTTTTTTCCCCAGGTTGTTATTCCTTCCCTCCACTCAGACAAGACTAGGCCCTCATAGTTTTATCTTTATTTGCGCTTTGTGCCATTTTTCTGTTCAGGACGTTCATATCGTTCTACTGTAAGTTATTAGCTTCTCCCGGAGTGAGAGGTTATTTAAACTGTGGTTCAAACTACAGTAAAGATCTTTATTTGACTGACCCAGTGCACAACTTTAAAGCTGCGCCAATCAATATTATTTTAATGGAACTACTTACGATGAGTAATGTGAAAGATGTCACCCGTAAAGACAAACCCACAAAGAATTATCGCCTGTCAGTGCCCCTCAACTCTGTGGGACATTTTAGCGCCATTCACATTAGTTTTGGATTCACAGGCCACAAATTTACTCATTTGATTTTTTACAGCTGTCACCAGGCTTGCCTCTCACAGTGTGCAGCTGTTTTCAGTGGAAAAGCTCTAATAACAGACTGTACACTACCTGCCCTGCACCAAAGGGCGGACGGACAAAGTTAGTGTTGGTGGGGACCATGACAGTATTGAGAGACTGTGAATATTGGACTGAAATTCATCAGGTGAATATATTAACTGAGGTTGCGGCAAAAAAAAGTTTTATTTTGAAGGAGGAGTGAAGTTTAGTGTCAGTTACTGTGAAGAGGGGCCACAAGCTGATGCTAGAAAATAGTTGCAGGGGACTTTGACAGTAAAATAATGGGGGGTAGACAATGACCTTTCCGGTAGACGCGCGCACGCACACCAAACAAGCACACATTCTTACTCAACAGCACAAATACACATTGTCTCCAGTATGGCAGGTGCCTGTGGCCAGGTCATAGAAACAGATTTACATTCAGAGCCGCCGCCCTGCACACCAGCTCACACCAAGAAAACTGCACCAAATCACAACCACACTACTTAAGAATAATACGGATATGTGTGTGTGTGTGTGTGTTGAGGACACGTGTGTACTTAAAGAGGATGAGCGGTCTCAGATATCTGAACAATTTTGCAGCACTTGAGCCAAACAAACCCGCGTAGAGGTAAAGAGATTAATAAGCAGATAAATGAAGGGAGGGGGATGGTAACCTGTTATTGAAGAAAATAAAAGGTGTCTTTTTAAGTGTAATGTTATGACACATCATGGTTATGACATAGAGAGGGAGGAGGAGACGGATAGTAGAAAGTGAGAGAATAGAAAAGATAGAAAAACAGAAGTCGCTCAAATCTGCAATAACGTTCACGTGGTTAGATTTAGCTATTTTAGAGATTTTTGGTACAATGTGATTTTGTCACTATTTGGATAAAAAGGAAATGCAATATATGTGTAGAAGTACGAAGAACATGTGCAAAAAAAGTGCATATTTGCACAAACAGACTACACACACAATACATACATGCATGTAACTTCCAACCTTCCACACAAACACACAAAAAACACACCACTCTATTCTCTTAAAGGATAAGAGCTCCTTGAAAACTCAATTAGACTGGGGGGCAAAACCTACAAAAACCTACCACTCTCACAAACTGACATACATGGTGGCACTCTCTCACACACACACACACATATACCAGCCAGTGTTTTAGCTTCCTAACCCGCAGCTATTTCCAGCGTTAAATGGACTCTGAGGTTCCAGACGAAAAAGCTTGTACTATGGCATGTACCTAATTACACTGTTTGTGCGTGTCCCGTGTGTATGTGTGTGTGTGTTTGCTTTTAATGGTACACAACACAACCCTCCCATCACACACACACACACACACACACATTAAGTCAGTGCATGGAAACACAGAATACAAATACAAAAATCTCTTGAAATGTTATTGGTTAGTCAAGGCTCCTGAGGTGAGCGAGTTTGTCTAAATGCAATTCTGTCTCGTAGCAGTTACCTTTATACGCTACAGTGAGGAAACATACAGAGTGTGCAGAGTGTAGAACTGCAACACTAGAGGCCAGGGTTCCCGCCAGGTTAGCTTCAGACCACAAAACTGCTTTTGTTAATGGCGGGAAGAGATCGTGCTTTGGGTTAAATGTTAATAAAAGCAACACATCATCTTGCTGTGCTTCAAGTCACTTTTGACTTTTTCAGTTTTGTAGGAGGGTCAATAAGAAGGTATAGAGTTCAAAAGGATGATAGAAATCCTCCTCTGGGGATGTGAATCTTCTCAATAAGTTCACAGTTGTTGTTGTATTGCACTGTGGACAGTTTGACTCGTCAGAACAGGAAAAGCAAAGGTGTTTAATAAAATGAACGAAGGCTTCTGTCCATCAAGTGTCCTAGTAAGTCAGCCATGCACCCTACCAGGAGCCTGGGAATGGGTTCATCTAAATGGAATGCAGCCATCATTAATGTTGTTAATTCCACCTGTGCTATTCATGCTTTGGCAAGTCTGTTGTCAAAGGGGTCTGTTAGCCTAGCTTAGCATAGAGACTGGTAACAGGGGAAATCAGCAGGTCTGGACCTGAGATTAAACAATCAAGCTACAGGCCAGCTGTTTGCTCCTGCTTCCGGTGTTTATGCTAAAATAAGCTAATCCACTCCTGGCTCCAGGTCAGGTGTCCATCTTCCCAGGTAACTCTCGGCAAGAAAGCAAATTTCCCAAAATGTCAAACCGTTCTTCTAAGTTCTGACGATGTATAAAAGCAGAATTAATCAATTTATACATCTGAAAAGTTTCTGTCGCCAGAAATATTCTGCATGATGGCTTTGCTTTATCAAAACCCAAAAAGAATGAAGGAGGAAAGACACAGAAGGTCAGAAAATCCATTTCCAGTTTTAACCTGCACCATGATATTATCACACACACACACACACACACACACACACACACACACACACACACACACGCACGCACAGTCATACAGTTTTGTGTTAATCCTTGATGAGAATGAGAATAAAACTATCAAATCAATTTGGACAAGTCACGGCCATTACAGTTCAAGAGAAACACGAAATAAAGGACTTAAGTGAGACCAAGTGTGTCTGTGTGCATTTTCAGCCCCCCCACTCTGGTCCCTTCTATGGGTCACTAGTTATTAACCCCCAGACAGTCACCTTGGCACACTACGTCTCACACACACACACACACACACATAGACAATGGCACGCACACTCAGATATACACACAGCGAGAAGGTGATTTGACCCATTCATATGCGCGCACACACAAGCTAACCTTCCCGAAAACCTCAAACACACACACACACACACACACACGTCTTTATCAGCCCGCTGTGACCCAGCCCTTCACATGAATTGGCAGGAAGAGTTAATCCTAATATTGGATTATCAGACAGTCGGAGATTATCCCCTCATTTTAAGATTAGCAGTTTAGTTTAAGATTAGTCCATTTAAAGTGCCACTTAAGGGTTATCACATCACTGGTGACGGAAAATTATTTTGTTCGCGGGGCTTCTGTACATTTCAATAGAAGACGACACACACACACACACACACACACACACACACACACACACACACACACACACACACACACACACACACACACACACACACACACACACACACACACACACACACACACACACACACACACACTGAGGACATAACTGAGGGCATAACTGAAGCTAATTGGAGAAATCATCCATTCATACATGTATAATAACACAACCAAAGGTGGAGGGATGTTTAACCTGTGTGTGCTGCAGAAAGTTGGTGCAGTGAGAGAATGAGAGAAAGATGGAAGGATAATCATTTCTATTCTTTTCGTGTGCGTATAAAATCATTTGATGTGGTTCATGGTTTGTTTAGAGGAGATAATCTGCTCAAAGAGACAATAAGAGCTGACAATGGACTAAACTCTCTACATTGTGGCGGGCTGATTTTTCTAGAAGGTCTATTGGGAATCGATGTGTGTGTGTTTATGTGTCTGTGCTAAATTTTCACGCTTTTTCTCTTTCTTTTCTTGCCTTTTATTTCAAATGCGTGTCTTTTTTGTGTTCTTTCTACTCTGTCACTTTCCACCTCTCTCTCTCTCTCTCTCTCCCCCTCTGTAGATCGATACAGGCTAATTGCTGCGGAGCATCAGACAGTTGAGAGTCTTCTTTTCCCTGGAGTGCCTAATTAAGACTGTCAAACTCACCACTTCTCTGTGTGTGTGTGAGTGTGTGCAGGAGTGTATGATCGTGTTTGTTGATTTCTGTGTGTGTGTGTGTGTGTGTGTGTGAAACACAGAGAAACACCTGCACAGGTGTGAATACCTGTGCCTCCATTCAGTCACAGTCTGTTGTGTGTCTTCTCTTTCTCCCTCTCTCTCTCTCTCCACACCATGGACTGTACATAAAGATGGATGACACATCTCCACTTTCTCCCACTGTGTAAAAATGGAGCCAAAATATCTTGCATACGGGTGCTGCCATATTGCGCCGATGGTGTCATTTGGAGCCGGAGTCTGAGCAGTAGTGACGGGGGCACACACAAACACACAGTCTGTCCCTACATTATGCTCCAGGATGAGGACATGTAACTTTTCTGTGTGGAGAGCAGCGGCAGCTCTGTGCATTCAGCCATTTGATACTGTCCACGCTTCATGATAAAGGACATGAGGCAGGAACAGGACAGGAAGTAGTACGGCTGAAATAAGAGTAGAGAGTGTGTGTGTGTGTGTGTGTGTGTGTGCGCAGCACTTGTGAAAGGTCAGCTCAGCAGAATGAGAGGAACTCTTAACAGGTTTCACGTCCTGCTTTTTTATTTTGTCTCTTAACCCTAGAACACTAACGTCGGGTGATTTTCACCCACGCAATTGTGGTCATGTGATTTTCATTGTGTTTCATTGAGTGTCTTTATTTTTATTTTTTTCTCATTTTATGAGACGTTGCATAGGGGAAAATAAAAGAAGAGTACTTCAATTTGCCATGTATTGTTGTACTTTAATATATTTTGATGAGAAGTATTTTTTTATTGGATATATTATATCAGGTAAAATAGACCCGACGTTAGTGATGGTGTCACTGACTGTTAGGTTGGTGTTCTAGGGTTAACGTGACTCTCTGTGTGCCTGCGTGTAAAACAGTGTAAAACTGTTCACAAAAGCTTCGTTGAATGCTGATTCCCCCTTCTCAGGATGTCTGCTGAAGTACACGGAAAATACACAGAAACCCGTGAGCGAGCACTCATGAGTGCACATGATGTAAATACACACATTCAATACGTTTACATAGATGCAGATTACTTCGGCCTGTCCAGGTGGTTGAAGGGTTTAAGGCACTGACCATGAACTGTGACGTCCCCAGTTAGCAGGAACCGCTGCCGCTCTCCTTTTTTACTTCACAATGTCCTTTATGTCAGAGTATAGTTTATATAGATTCGTTGGGATACTTTAAATGAACAGGATTAGAACTTTGAAAATCACATTTTCATTTCACTTCTAAATTATTGATTCATTCTTTAACTGGCATCTTACATGTGATTTACAAACCCCATCAATGAAAACTTGAAAAGTACTCGGTAGGCTCTTTCTTAAAAACGGAGGAAGAAAGGAAGGAAAATAACGTCCCGTAAAGCACAGCGTGTGATCCTCTCATTTGTTCTCATTTCACCTTTGAATTTAAGATTTTTTTTCCTCTTACGCTCATTGACTCCCATTCATTCACTTAAATAAATTGCTTAGTCATTACCTCAAGAAGCAGACAGGTAGAATCCCACATCCCTGGGGCATACACTCACCTACCCTCTGATAAGCATTTAAGGAGCACTGCTATACATTTAGACTTGGACTGGGCCTGGAATTGATCGTACGAGTGAATGTGATCCAGAGCGAAGACGGCGGAGCGCGGCGACGCTAACGAAACGCAGAGGTGGCAGAGAGGAGGGACGACGCAGAGGGGGAGATAAAGGAGGAGAGGGGGATGAGTGGCGCTATAAACCAGTAGCAGCTGTTTCCAGCCCATTAAAATGTAATTAAGAAGAACCTCATTACAGAGAAAGACAGCGAGAGCGATGGGGAGATCGAGAAATAAACTGTTTTCTGCTGTCTGCTTTATCACTCATCCGGACAGAAAATCATCAGTTTATTTCAAGTAAACACTTTGAAATAGGAAGAAAAAAAAACCCCAAGTGCTGCCTGGTTCTTTGATGTTAATTAGATTTGAGCAGATCATTTGGCAGAAAAGACATAATGTTTTGAATCCAGTTTGGCACTTGAAATGATTGAATATAATAATCCTTCATCCCAGTCAATCAGTCTTTGTCCAAAGTGTGGGATTTCTGTCTTTCTGTCTCATCTGCCGAACAGCTCGCGCTCTGAAATGAAAACAGTCGGGGCAGATTTCTGAGTCCCGCAAGATGCTGGCGATACAGAAATGATTAGAAATAGTTTCACTGACTCGGAATGCGCCACTTTACTCGTAGGATTCCTGACTTTCAGCGTATTGTGGTGGTAAGATCGTAAAAAGGCATGACTTTTTTTTTTTTTTTTTCAAAGATTTGTATTTGTAGTTCTGCATCAACTATTCAGCTTACAGTTTCATCCTGTGTTTGCATTTGCTGGATGAATGAGTACGTGTTCCTCTTCCTGACGCCTGCCAAAGCAGCAATATTAAGAAAGGAGATGACAAAAAACTTGGCATTGTTTGTTCCCTGTTATTATCACAGTGCGTGTGAGTCTGTCTGCCTTACAGCTTTAGGTAGAAAGCAGCACCACAACTGGAAACCCAATATTTTGGTTTGATTCTGCTGCTGCATATTTAAAATGCTTCGATGCCAATTCCAATGTGACACCTGAGTTTAATTTCTGATACTTTTCATACCTCACTTTTTTTTTCTACAAAAGCTATTTCACAAAATATCAATAAATGTGCTCACCATCAGGAGCCCCACACACTTCACCTGCAGAGTCCAAAATTACCAAAACTTGGATGCAACACTTTAAACCCAACTCAGTTCAAAGTGTTTGTGTTGTTTCCTACTGCTGCTGCCTAATGCAGTATTGACAGACCAACACACACACACAGTGTGATAATAAAGTAATCAACTGAGGAAAAATATCTCACCGGGAACAAACAATGCCCAAGTTTTCTGTCACCTTCTTTCTTAATTTTGCTGCTTTGGTTGGCGTCAGGAAAAGGAGCACGTTGAACCCAAAAGCAACTGGGTTCAAAGCACTGCATCTTCGGATCATAACTCATTTGAATTGGAATACGCAGACCACACACATGGAGTCAGTGTAAGAAAACCACAAGTAACAAGTAATTATACTCCAACTTTTTATTCTTGTTCAAGGACACTTCGGACAGGAAGGCATTCAACCTCCGACCCTACGATTATAGGCTCCCTGGATTGGTCCACCAGCTCCCCTCATTCACACCAGGTGACGCACAGAGCTTCACATGAGAGCAAAACACCACACGTAATCAAACATTAACACGGAAACGCACAAAAGCCGGCAAAGTAAAGACAGCTCCCTTACTGATGACTGACTCTCTCTCTTTCTTTGACAGTAAGTAGCATCATCTAACCTGGGACGAACTGAGAGAGAACATGCCAGAAGACAGAGACACACACGCTGCTATTCACACACACAGGTGCAATTGAATAAACACACACACGCACACACAAGTAGGAATAAAGGAAGCCATGCTCTGTCGTAAACAGTGACAGCACACGCACACGCTAACGCAAACACACTCACACACGCTGTTTAGTGTTCTTATTCAATCAAGCAGTGTGTGGCGTGAGTGGGAGAAGACGCTAAAGGCAGCACAGTACTCACATAAACGGAAAACTGTGTGTGTGTGTGTGTGTGTGTGTGTGTGTGTGCGCGTGTGGCTGTCTAATAACTAGGGCAAAGCAGTCTCGGGGATATTAGTGTTTTTTAATTGAAAAATGGTCAGAAGGGAAAAGCAGCTCATATTCTCTCTCTCTCTCTCTCACACACACACACACACACACACACAGGGGATAAACACATAGATTAGCCAGATACACACTTAAAATGAGGGTGTTTTATAAATGCTGTACCAAATGCAACTGAGGAAGCATTATTAAAGCAGATGATAGTTCTCTGTGTAATTGGTGAAAGAATAATGAGCTCAAAAACACATACTTAAGTAAAGTACTTCTTCTCATAGAGTCCATTGCAAACTAAATCATATTAAAAGAAAGTCACTAAAAATATACTCTAACTTTCTATTTGTCTGTCGGATGTTTTTTTTATGGATTCTAGGAGCTCATTTATTTTGGTCGTTGAGTTTGAGTTTTTGTAACTTCATGGATTTTTGGATGGAAACATAATACTTTTTTTTTTTAATATAAATCCAACCAAGATCTTTCCTTACTTTAAGTCTCAAATGTTTTGAGCTGCTTACATTGCGAAAAAACACGGGATCAATGCCTCATTTGTCGACATGCCATTACATTGATTTAAAAAGAATCAGACTAGCACTGCGTGTCTTACAAACCACTTTCAAATGAACTGAATCTTTAGGAGGCAGGTTTAATGGTTCAGACATACTGTATTTTACGTGAGCCTGCAGTTTCTTTATGATTGCACATGTTCATTACAAGTATGCTACATCTGTTATTTTTTAGGGGCAGCGCAACAAGACGTTAACACAGCATGTTATCAACTTATAAAAGTAGTTACAGTGAACACACAGAGAAACAATTGCTTATACAGAGAATATCAGCATCCATCTGGAGCTGTGAAAGCTCCAAAGAGCTGAGTGGAACTGCAAAGTTAAGTGATCGTCATTGTGAGCAATACCTTTAACAATCCTCACAGTCATCTGATTCATTATCAATAGTAAAATATTGATTAATGCAGTACTGTATGGAAAGATGTGTATCAGATCAGCGTGATTCTGCATGTGGTGTAAATGCAAGTGCGTGATAGACTGGAATCCATGTGCGTGTACCTCTGCGTATAGCTCGTTGCCAATAAGAATCTGTCTATGCTAGTTTCATCTTAAAACGCTAGATATCTCGCTTAGAAATTGCCTCGCCAACTGTGTGTGTGTGTGTGTGTGTGTGTGTGTGTGTGTGTGTGTGTCAGCGTGTGTGTTGCCCGAGGAAGGAAGAAGTGGTTCAAAGAGCATCTGAAGCCTTGATTAAGGAAGTGTGTAATCAGAACTGAAGACCAGCAACAGTCTGATGCTGCCTGCAAGGGCCTGACACACAGGAGGACAAAATAGCCAGGAAACAGCTATAAACACACACACACACACACACACAAACACACACACGCACAATGCTATGTGTGCACACACGCGCACACACACACACACACACAGATAGCAGTAAATCTTATAAACTGCTACTTGTACAAAATGCAGGCAGGTTTGGAAAATTGAACTGTGCAGTGATCAAAGGAGCTCTGCTTTTAAGATAAAAAGTGGAGGTCATGACTTGATTGGACAACCATGAGCCACAATATAGACATTGGTGTGTGTGGCCAGTGCAAAACTCACCGCACGCAGCCCGATGTAGAGAGTTCATCAACCTGGGAGACGACATTTTGCTACGTCAAGGGACTGAGATACCGCAGCCACGCTACCTTATGTATGTTCAGACAGGTACAAGTTTGTGAGCTCCCTGTGCTAACATATACAGTGACAGCCATCGTATCGGTGCCACAGGCTTCAGTGACTTCATGAACATACAGGTACTACACCATTAGAACGCGTAGCTAATAGGTTGTTAGGACATGGAAGTGATGAAAAAAAAAAAAAAATAGGGATAAAAAAATGCAAATATTGACCTACTTCTTTATCATAGCTTGTGAAAATGTGAAAGGCCCTGACAAGTCTTAGTCTAAGGTATTACTCATTGATGTGCTTTATTATGTCATATTCTCAAAGTTTGCTGGCACTCAAGGTAGAAGTTTGGGCTGAAATAGTGAGCTAAACTTTTCAGGTCAATATTCACATCGTGTTTGGTTTGCATCATATATCAAAAGGTGCTCGATCCAGACGAGACGTTTGTAGACATTTATTTTTAGTCTATTACACAATGACAAAGTTTTATAACACCCAAGTATGGGGGAGTGAAGTGCCTGACTTCCAGCTGCTCAAGATGAATTTGGCTCTTGAACTCTATTTTACCAGCATGAAGAATAGTTCCCTCCACATACACTGTCAACACTCCATACTGAAGACTCTCGTGTATTTTGGGGCACTGAAAGTTAACCATTTGTTATCTTGTTCTGAGTGAAATGCTTTTAAAGTGAGTGGCTTGGAACATCTGTGATCCCTGAGCACACAAAATTATTAGCCCCCCTCGTCAAATCAGACAAAACCCTTGATTTCTCCATGGAAATGGTCATTAACAACAATCGTTTATAGTTTATTTGCTTCCAAAACACAAAGACAAAATGTTCACTAAGTTTGATTGGGATATTTTATTGATGCAATGAGTAGAAACAAGAAAAGGCAAAAATGACACGGCCAAAATTATTAGCCCCCTGGCCATTAAGAGTCAATAGTGTACCCTTTCCGAGCCACAACTGACTACAACCTCTTAGAGTAGTTCTTTACAAGGTTGGCACATGTCTCTTGAGGGATTTTGGCCCATTCTTCCAATGCAAATTGTTCCAGCTGGTCCATGGACATTCACTTTGAGCACCCGCCATAGATTCTCAATAGGATTGAGATGTGGGCTCTGTGCGGGCCACTCCAGGACGTTGGTTTTGGTGTCCTTTAAGAACTGTTGGACCAATTTTGATGTATGCTTTGGGTCATTGTCTTGTTGGAAGACCTAAGCCTAGACTTAGAGCAGATTTCTTCATATTATCCCTCAAAATGTCAACATAATTTTCTTTTTTCATGATGCCATGCATCCGAACAAGGCTCCCTGTGCCTGAGGCTGCAAAACATTCCCACAGCATGATGCTCCCACCACCACGTTTAACTGTGGGAACGGTGTTCTTAGGGTTGAAGGCCTCTCCCTTTCTTCGCCAAACAAAAGCAACATCCATGTGTCCAAACAGTTCCAGTTTAGTCTCATCGGACCAAAGGACAGACTTCCAAAACTCATCTTTACCTTTCAAATGTTCACAGGCAAACCTCAGTCTGGCTCTGATGTGCCGCGGCCCTGAGCCCTCACAACTGTGCTCCTTGAAACACCAACTCCAGAAGAGGCCAGGTCAGCAACAATCATCTTGGCAGATGCCCGGGGCTTCTTGCTGACATCTCTGACTATTTTCCTCTCCAGAGTTCTTTCGCACTTTCGACCACACCCAGGTTTGTTTCTTACAGAATTTGTCTCCTTGTACTTAGCAATGATGCAACGTACAGCTGTTCTAGACACTGTAAAACGCCTGGAAATGGCAGTATAGCCTTCCCCCTCATTATGAGCCTCCACTATCTTCTTTCTGAGCTCAAGACTGATGTCCTTTGTCTTTGGCATGGTGAGTAAGAGTAGTCCCTCTCAATAATGTGTTCAAGTGCCCTGTTTGGAGTCCCCTAAGTAAAGCTCAATGCTGATTTTGAATGCTCAGGTGTTGTTAGGAAGCCAACTGACTGCACAGGTGTGGTTTGAAAGCTGATTGGGTGTGTTTTGAAAGCAAAAATTCACATGGGGGCTAATATTTTTGACCACCCCATTTTTCTCTATATTTGATATAAAGCAAGCCTAAAAATGTAGTTTACATTCCAAAATGAACCAAAAGCTACTAAATAGCACTGGTGAATGTGTGATTATATCAAGTTTTATCAATGATGCAAACATTGGGCAGAATTTTAGGAAAATGTTCCAGAATTCCTGGGGGGCTAATAATTTTGGCCTCAACTGTAGTTTGTGTTCAGCTTAATCTTCAGACAACAGAGTTTAATGTCTGCTGCAGTTCTCAGTAGCTGGGCTCTATATGTATTGTTAAGGTCGTTTAAGAGTCCCAAATCACAGCCAATATCTGGCCTTCTCTCTCTCTCTCTCTCTCTCACTCCCCCTTTCACCCCAGCCTCTTCAGTCTCACTCTCCCTGAGTCCCTCTGCTCCTCAATAACAGCACAGTAACACAGACGCACAAGACAAGAAAATAGATTTTGTTTGTGCAAGTGTGCGTCCGTGTGTGTGTGTGTGTGTGTGTGCATGGGCTTGAAGGGATTGCAGGAGCAGGACTAGGAGCTATAGACAGAGAGAAAGATTGCAATTTCTATGGAGACACTAAGATCACATTTCAACTAATAGTTTTCCAATCTTTCTTGCTCAGGCACCAGTTTAGTCAGCTGAGTGTGTATCTGGGTGTGTGTGTGTGTGTCGATGTGTGTGCACACATAGAGCAGCCCATGCATCTATGTGGCTGTGTATTCCACTACAGTGAACATGATAGCTTTTGCTGATATCTCTATTACTGTTGCAATCTCCAATTGGTGTCAGCTGTGAAAACGTATACGTTTCTCCCTCCCTACAGCTGTGTGTGCAGGACCATGTGTGACTTCCTCTCACACACACACACACATACACACAGACACCACAAAGACAAGGAAACTAGCAATACTGTAGCCTTGTCACCAGTATTAGAGAAAACATTACAACGTAAAAGATGACATGCTCACTGGTAGAATGATATGTCATTTTCTCAGAAGGGCAAGAGTCTACCTTGAAACCACTGTACTTAGTGCTCTCCAACAAAAGCGAGTTGAAGAACCTTGTCCTAAAGCGGTGTTCAGACCAGATTTGGCAAGGCAGAATACACTCAGCAGATGGGACTGGAAATATTGTGGGTGGCGAAAAGCTGGTGGAGCTAACTTGGCTAAAAGATGAACAACAGTGTTCTATAAGAGGAAAATTAGACTTCCTGTCATGAAGCACTTTGTTGCTAACTCCTCTCCTCCTCCTTTCTTCATTGCTGTACGCTCTCTACCAGTGGCATGGACCGGAGCCACATGATTTTAACTTGAACCGGTATCAGGTCGTGATTTTGATCATTTTAGACTTGACGACTTGCAACTTGACTCTAACGATAATAAGAAAAAAATATATTCTTCCCCGTCGGAAAATAAAAACCGCAGATCTTACTTCACTAATTTGAGTTTTGTTTTCATTTTTGGTCCTCTACATGTGCCGAAATGCCATATCCAAAGGTATTTGATACTGCATTCAAATTTGTTTAAATGCTATCAAACCCCCAAGTGATCTTGCCATTAAATCTTAAAAGCTCCTCTTATCTGAGCAAATTTCCTTTCCTTCCTTTCCATCCTTCCTTGTTTGGTCCAAACCTGAATCTGCTGACACCGAGTCTAAAGGCCTGTGCATACTCCCCAAGAACAGAGAAATTTGTTCTCTCTCCCAGGTCATTCTTTTTTCACGCAGCCCCGGTTTGGGAGTTCTCACAGCTTGCTCTCGACACATCATCTGAGCAGAATTTTTTTTTTTCGTGTGGTGTCCGAGAGCTATTGTGTGATTGGTCAGAAATGTGAAGTGAAGTGTTGAGTGAAATGTTAATGCGGAAATGTTGTCATTCCCTAGGAGGACTTCCCAGGAGTTTCTCGTGAAGTATGAAATGTCCAGAACGAACTTTGTTCTTGTTCTTGCCACCTCGAGAAAACGAACACATTTCTCTGTTCTAGCGGAGTATGTATAGACCTTAATAGGATACATATATTTACTTAAATGTTCATTTATTTTCATGGGCTTCTCCATCTATCCATTATTTAGTGACAGGTTTTATGGCGTGCCACTAAAGAAATTCGTCATTTATGAGTGCCAGCTAATGCTAATGCTAAAGCAAATGCTAATCACCAAATAAATAGCCATTTGACAGCTTATAAACAACATACATTTAAATCTATTTATCAAACTATTTGAGTCTCAGAACCTCACGGGACACAGAAAGGTCGCATACACAGATTCATTCACTACCATACAAAAGATTCAATAATTACTCAACTGTTTGCTTACAACAACACACTCGACTATTTGCTGCATGAAGCTGCTTTTTCATTACGTACATTGGAGGCAACAACAATGACCGTCTGCGTTGTGTCCTAAGAGCATTTCTGAGCCACTTACACCCACCACTCAGACTTTAACCGAACATAATATAGCCTCATTTACATTCAGGGTCTTTGGGCTAAAGAGGCTGTAATAGACAGTGACGGTATATATTACTGGTCTGCTGCTTTTCATTATGCAGCTAATGATTCCCTGTCAAGTTCTATTGTAAATGAGCGAGGGGCAAAAAAGAGAGTAGGAGGGCAAAGACAGGAAGACACGGGAAAGAGAGGTGGAAGACATCACATACATAGTGAAAAATGTGTAACTGTTAAAAAATGATCAGCACAGGCCAAAATGAACCACATATTTCAAATAAAACGGCTGTCATTGGAATATACAGCACATATTCAGCAGCTAAAACGCAACAAACTAAGGCGTAGGTCTGTCACGTTTTCAAAGAATACAGTTAGAAGGAATGACAACTAACATACATATTGTTAGGATTAATTTGATTGCAACTAACAAAGCCTAATGCTAAGCTATGTTGTAGAATTGATGTTGGGCTGCTGCTCCTTTACCACAGCGTGACTTGTGTCAAGCTCCTGGTTCAAGACCACTAAGATACTGTGACATTTTCAAGTTGAAACCGAAAGGTGACTTAGGTGGATGGTGGAACGAGTGGTGACTTCAAGTGTATTGTCATGGTAATGTTATTGAAAGACAGTTGCATTTTACAGGCAGCCAAGACTCGGACATTTATTCGCATTTTTGTCACTATAGTGAGTTAATCTGAAACGTTTCCACGCATTACTTATCAGATGGTGTCATGTTCAGCCAGTCATGGCTGGCTACTGTCCTCTATTTTGCAATACCAAAGCGAGGCCCGTTGCACTTGTACGCAGTGTATTTTACATTTGGAAAGCTAGTTAGAGATTGAACGTTTATTTTTCCATGCCCCACATTCTTTCCAATGATAGGTCGAGTTTTGAGTAAAAAAGGACAGTCCTCACTTGAGAGCCAAAGTCGTGACATCACACCTGGGTAAACCGCTCCTCCAGAAGCCTCTGCAAAAGGAAACCTCTCAATGAAGGTCATTAGCAATTAATTTGATTTTCAATGGCGCTGTCTTACTTGTGAAACAGAACCCAGGAAGTCAGACTTCAATTCAGAACTCTACAGAGTGAAACGTATCACCAATGCCTCAAAGAAATAGTTAAACATTTTGGGAAATATCTGTATCTGTTTTCTTTACATGAATTAGGTGGGAAGATTTTTACAACTCCCATGTCACTATGCGAAGTATAGGGCTAGACTCGGGGGGGCAATTAGCTTAGCTTAGCAAAAAAATTTTAGGAAAAGAATTACTAGACAGGCTCTGTCCAAAGTGCACCTACTAACACCAGTAAAGCTCAATTATTCAAATGTTAGTGAGCTCTAGAGGTGCTAATAGGGGTATTTGTTTATTAGCTTGGTTAGCTGTTTTGTCCTGCTTTAAATATTTAAGTAAAGCTAATCATTCCCTTGCTGCTCTAGCTCCATTCTTAAATTGTGGGGATTATATACCTACCACAGAATAGCCTACCCTTGTACTAGTTTGTACCTCAAGAAATGCTTTTTTTTAAGCATATCTGTACAGGAAAAATACATTATTTAAAGAAATAGTTTGGCATTTTCATTTTGGGAAGTAAGCTTATTTGCTTTCTTGCCAAAGTTAAATGAGACCGTTAATAATATCCTAATGTCCGTGGGTTATGAATGAAGATGGAACTGAGATGCAAATATCTTAGTTTAGCATTAAGACTGGATGCTAAAACTCAACACAAATATTTAAGAATGGCATCAATCTTCTCTGATGACTCTGAGCAAATAAGTATAGTTCCTAAAACTTTTTTATATAATTAATGCCATTTCAATGCAAAAATATATGTTTGTGGCCCCTTTTAAAGGGTAGCACACGAGTAGGCTAATCTGTGGTAAGTATATAATCCCTATCAGTTACTTAGCAACAGCCATGGGGCAAGGCAGTGGAGTGAACATGGCGGTGGGTGAACAATGCAGAATGGCCTGACTGCCACTATATACAGCTCTGCTTTGGTCTTAATAGGGAGAGTATATCATTCAGTCTAATTAGAATGCCAATAGCAAGGCTCCCCAAGCGAATACACTTGATACACATACTCACAGAAACACACACACACACACACACACACACACACACGTGTTCATGCACACACGTACGGCCCTACATTATTCATTGGTAATTACTATGTCAATACACAGCTACACAGCAGTGTGGCCTCATACTAGCCGTCGTTTAACACACAACGCACAGGCATGCACACTACCCTTTAATTGCCCTTCAGTCAAATGCTTTAGCACTTATTTTCACACACACACACACACACACAGTCCCACTTGTGCATTCGTCCATTCAGACTCCCCATGGAGTGAATCTGCCACACTCCTACCACCCCCTACTGTGTGTTTTTGCAGGCAAACACACACACACACACACACACACGCACGCACACACACACGCTCACACGCAAGGTCAAAGACTTAGTAGCGGGTTCATCAGTGTCACATCTTGCTCCTTCTTTTTTTTTAACACCCTTCACCCTCCTTTCTCTCCATCTTGTCCCCAGAGACCTGCACACAGAAAAGCCATTTACTTTGCTGCTTAACTACAGTTCTCTCTCTCTCTGTTGTCCTCTCTTTCGTTTTCGGTTGCTTCTTTCTCCCTCGTCTTTGTTTCTCAGCATCTTAAATTCTTATCGTGTTTTTTTCTAATTTTGCTGCCTGACACATTTTGCATTTCTCTCTGTTTCTCTCTTCCTGATTTCAAGCGTCTCCTTCCACTTTTTCTTTGTCCCTCTCTCTGGACAGTCTGCTCAGGTGATTACTTTTCCGTTTCCAACCCATTACATCAAATCAAATAGACAAGACAATGATTTTAGCGGTGGGACAGAGATAAATGAGACTAAAACACAGAAGCACACACATAGAGCTCATTAGCTCCCTTTATTTGTCTTTCGATCGGTTGGACTTGAACTGAAGACACACTGAAGACACACTCTACCATTACTAAGTTAAGTAAATCAAAGACACACAGGAAGAAGACTGAAGAAAGCTCAATTTAAACCCAGTGGCTGCAGGTACGGGTGTACAGGTGTATCACTTCAGAACTAATAAACAGTCCTTTGACTTGTGCTGCTGAGAAGTCACTCATCTCAACAAACTAAGTCCCTAAATAATGAAGAACTTAAGGCATTAGGATCCCACACTCACTCTCTTGGTCTCTAAAGCTGGCTTTACACCAAACAACTCTTCAAGTGATTTCACTGTCACTGACAAATTTCTGATGTTGGATTAAAACCGTGACAGTTTTACTAGAACGTGGTGCTCTCCCATCGTTTCAGTCGTTCGGTGTAAAGTGGTCATAAATCCAAGCTTTCTCAAGCCGACCTTTTTCTTGTACAGACAATCTGATAGAATCAAACATGCTTGATGTAACAGAAGTTTTGTGAGCATGAAGAACAACAAGTGAAAACACATATGCAGGTGGACCAGGGATTTATAGGTGCTTTACATATAGATTTTCCACTTAAATGGTCAGATCTGATAATTCCATAGGCTGAAGCCATAAGCAGTCTTAACAACACTCTGAGTGTTAATTGAATGTGAACAGCCAATTGGCAGCTTTGAGACACCCGTAGCTCCATACAAGCCAGCTGGAAAATCTAGTTTTCTATTCAATTATCTGCTGCTTTGTACTCCTCACTACTCTCCTCTTTTCCCCCATTGTCCTCTCCTCCTTCTTTTGATCCTCCCCTCACTTTTTTTTCTTTTCTTCTCCCGTTCCTGCATTCACCATACACTTCCTTTACCCCCTGCTCCCCCCTTTCACTTTTCTTAATTTCTCCTCCTCTCTTCTTGATTATTTAATTTTGAATTATCTCTTCCAATAACTTCTCTTAACCTCTCTCCTTGTCTTTCTCCGTGCTCTCCTCCCCCCGCCCTCTCCTGTCCTTCTGTCCCTGCTCTCCCCTTCTCTGATCTGCTCTCCTGGCTCAGGCCCAGTTAAATTACCAGTTCTACAGAGCGATGGTGACAGAGTGCAGAACTTAATTACACACTGGCTGACAGCAAGGACTACGTGTTGGATTTTCTCTCTCTCTTCTTCCTCTCTCGCTTCTGCTCTTCACTACCCCCCCACTCCCTCATCTCTACCTTTCTCTTGCTGTCTTCTGTTTCCTTTTCATTTCCTTGCCTTTTTTTCTTTGCCCTCGACTTTCTCTTTGTCTCTATCCCCCTTATTAATGGCTGGTTAAGACACTGCGCTCCGTGCTGTTTCTGTGTGCTTATTACTGGTTGGCAGAGTTTGGGGTGGCTTGGATGGCTGCAGGTGGAATTGGGGGCTGTATTGTAGAGTGTAGCGAGGCTTTAAAGAATCAGTACTAAAATCTGCTTAGAGAAACTTGAAACTTGCCTTAGAGGCTGTCTGTCACATTGTCTGTAACATTTTATGTCCATTATTTCTGGCATGATTCGGGAAGTTGATACAGGTTAATAGTTGGCAAATAAAGCACTGCATTCATGAGCCTTGATATACAAATGAGAACAAGAGCATCGTAAAAGGACTAATATGAATATGAGTTTCTAATCTCAATTAGCCATATTAGCATAGTTTTATTTATATCAACTCAGAACAGAATGAGCAAGAACTTTGTGTTCATTGAGGACTGACATTCCGGTTTTGTTACTTGTTTATGAGAACATACAAACTCCAACAAGAAAGAAGTCCATGACCTTCTTGCTTTGAGGTGACTGTGATACCCACTGTACCACCGCATTTCTACCTGGACATTTAGTGGAGTACTATATGTCTGGGCCCAAGTTTTATAATGAAAGTAGATTAACTTAGCAGGAGAATTTGCAGATCATTGGAAATTGATTCTCCTGCTGGGCCATATCAGGTTAAATGATGACATTTTCCAGATCAACCAGTGTAATGGCTGCTTAGGCACGATCATTTAATAAGTGGTGACTGCGAATTTGTTGGCTCAAACAGCGCAAGCCGCTCCATCTGTGGAAGCCAGCTCCATCAGCGCCAGCTGAACCTCTGACACTGTAGGTGACACCAGCGATTTGCAAATGAGCAGTGTCTGAATTGTCATTTATTTAAGTAGCAGCAGCGTCTGACTCAGTGTCTCTGACTCCATCATGTAACTCAGTGGCCACTGCAGTTTTGTCATCTATCATTCAATTATCAATCAATCGTTATTTGTATAGCACCAATTCATAACAAACATTATCTCAGAATATCAAAATTAAGAGAGACCCAATTCAAGAGTTCAAAATTAAGGATTCACGAATCCCCATATGAGCAAGCACTAGGTAACAAATGTAAGGAAAAACTCCCCTTGAGCAGAACACAACTCTTAGGTGGGCTGCTTCCTGCTGGGGATGTGGCCATGATTGGCTAAGCCAATGTTTCTGTTATTAATTCCAATAACACGCACCAGTGGAGCGACAACAGTGTCAACTCTAAGTCCTCTGGCTACAGGTGTGTCAAAGACCTCAGAAGCACCCAACATGACCTGTGTTTAAATGACTAGAACTATTGATGCTTGGCTGTCTCCCTAAGCCAGTGCTGAGAACGGTTTTTGGAGGATCATTATAGTATCCAGTAGGGTCGGTGACCTAATGACTTGAACTATTCCTCTTTGAGAGTCCATCACTTGTGACAGTTGGCTTTATGTCAGCTTCAGAGTCACTGAGAGAAGGTTCATCAGAATCATCCAGTGTAGAGATGGTCATGAACTCAAAGGCAGCATTGACATAAGTGCTGGTGTTAAGTACTTTTCCCGGGTGAGTCATTGTAATGAAACTGTGTTTTGTTTTATTTCATTTTCCTATTGGAATTCAAATTTAGCAACTGTTGTAGAAAGTGTTAAAATGCCATTCTGTCTTCGTTTTCATCATCGTCATATTTTTCTGTTTAGATGGCTACTGCCTCATCCAAATTTCCAATGTCAAAAGCCCTTCTAAAACTTGGGGCTCGACATCAGTTGCCTCCTTCCACTCCTCTGGCGTCTTGAGTCCATACTGGATTGATGGATACTGGCAGGTGTTCTAGCAGGTGGTCCCCTCGCTGACTGAGTAGCTGGAAAACTGTTTTCATCATGAGGTCTATATAGGGAAGAGGTTGGTGCCAAAATACAGGCATGCCATGACACATTCCAGTCTCCACATTAATGACTTCAGATATGGGGAGGCCCAAGGTCACCTCTGGAGCCCTGTATGCATGAGCTTGTAATGTCATTCCAATGTTTACTTTGGATGGCAAAAGGGGCTAAACCTAAGTTGATTAATTTCACAGTGAAGGGTGGTTCCCAGTGATTGACCAGCATTAGGTTGTCAGGTCTGTGTGAATGATGTCAATACCCTTCAGGGCTCTCTCCCTCATCAGATTCCAAAAGCTGCTGTTCAGCATCTCAAATGCAAAGCAATACAAATTTTGAGAAGATTAAATTAATTTCCACATTTTCCTTTCAATGATGTGACCTTCACGTTTTTATGGATCTTGATGGCACTAGTCTTGGTTGTTTTTAAGTTCACACACTTGGCAACTTTGCCAAAACATCCTTTTTTAATTAAGTCCAGTGCAAGGTAGCATACAGACTTGCTTGGTACAGGGCCTATCTTCTTGTTCACATAATATTTCTTATCTTTTGTTGTAGTTGGGAAAGATATTTTTGCAGTCAGATGTTTCTAAATACTGTCCAAGTTTAAAATCTCTGACAGTTTGAATGAAGTATTACTGTCTAAATATTCGATATTTGAAGGGTAAGGTAGATATACTTACAGTAGTAGTTTCAGAAACTTGGCATTTCGCTGCAGTTTGAAATTTCCAGAAAGGAATGATCATTTTATGGTTTCTTGTAGGGAAATTGATGGATGTTTTTTGTTTTTAGTTTTTGAGACTAACACAGGGATGCACATGGGAATCCAGCAAACATATAAAAAACTAAACTATTTAGATTTAACTTGACAAGCATAAGTAAACTGGATGGGAATTTCTGACTGGGTGAAAGACTGGATAATGTATTCGAGTGTCTTAAAGATCTACATTAATACTTTTACTGTGTTGTGTTATATTTCTGTATCTCCATTCATGGAACAATATATATAGCAATGTGTTTTCAATGTATGTATGCACCATGTGTGTGTTTGTTGGTAATTTCTTGCAGGTCAGTGTCTGACTTCCAAAGCTGAGTGTATTTCTTCTTGCACTCTTTAAATGTTTGTTCTTTGCCAGGTGTTCCAGCATTAATTTGTTTTCAGGCTTATTTGCCCACTGCGACTGTAATCTCTTTATTCATTAGTGCTGCCACTGCAAATGTGAATGTGTGGTGCTTAATGCACATGCCTGTATGTGCACACACTGTATGATGTGTGTGAGTCCAGCTGTGAGGTTGTGTTTTTATAATTCATCACGCCATAATAAATTCATGCCTTTCACTGCAAAAGACATTGAGATAAACACAGAAATAGGAGAGAACGACAGGAAGAGGAACTACAGAGAGACAGATAGAGTGTTTTCTATAAAGTTAGGATTATTATTGAAAAGCATAATTTATAGAGTTAAGAGGAAAAGTTAGAAGTTTGAACACAAGCTTATGACTACACTACTACTCCTTGTGTGTGTGTGTACTCTTATCTGCTGGTGTGAAATTACTGTATCTGTGCCTGTTTGCATCTATCTGCACATTCTGGAGGTGTGCGTCTGTTAAGGGGGTAATTAATAGAGGGCCACATATAGTCTCTTTCCCCTGGGTCCCCTGTCCGAATGCATTACTGTCAAACACGTGCACACACACACACACACACACACTCACACACACACACACACAGAAAAAACTCACAGAAGTCAGTGATGTACTGTAATATTATGAAGTCAGACTATAATCAGTCAACCAGCTCCAGCTTCTGATATTGTTAACATAGCATACAGACACACACAGCAAAAACAGATGTCGTGGCTTCATGTCTGATGCCATCATAAGAAGGGTTAGAGTTCCACCAGGAAATAATAGTTTTTTTTTCCGTTTAAAATGTTTAATTCATTAAGCATTTTATAAAGTGATCTACTTCCTTCCTCCTTTAAAATTCCAGAATTTATCAATATACAAAATATCTTTAATTTTACCAGTGGACATAAACTGTGTCTAACTTCACAGGAAAGTCTGTCCTCGGCCTCTGTGCTCTGGAGTTTTCTTTAGGTAGCAGTTTTATCTCACTATTTATTCTGATGTGGTGACATTAATCAATGATGAGGATGTAGCCGGTGTGGATAAGGTGCCCTGTTATGCTGCAGGACATATTATAAAAACAGATTAATGGGATTTTATGAAAATATTACACACTGTGGCCATCAAAAATCTCACAAAAAATTCATCATTTGAAGAAAATCAAGTTGTTACGGTTCACTAACAGAGCTGTAAATAACAATTTTTTACAGTGTTTGAACACCTATGGCTGAATTTGCTTTCATTTGTACAACAGCCATATTGGTACTTGACTGTACTATAGGTGGATGTGCATTAAGAACGGAGGTGTGCAGTCAAAGGAGGGTCATCCTTTATCAATATTTGACCGGAGAACCAGAGCATGGATGAATCTTTAATATGACCTTGGCGCATAACAAAGAAATCAAGAAATGGAAACATAGGGGACAAAAGGAAGAGAGGAAGGGGGGGGTGGACAGAAAGAGAGTGAGTGGTACAACATGGGGGGGTGGAGAGATGGAGAAGAAAGAGAGGAAGGCATAGAGCAACAGGCATTTTAAAATCATCTGATGTCTTAAATCTAAAAAATTCTAATTCAAAAAAAAAAAGTGCAAGGATCTTGGAGTTCAAGGTTCAGCCTCCAGTTTTGATTTTCCCAACACTGCAGAAAATATCCAGTCAGCTCAAATGTAAAATGCTCCAAAGTGGATGGTGTAAACATTCATATTTATATCTATTCACTTTAATTTAGCCTCTTTTAGATACAGACACCGTCATGACCTGACATTATTGACTGACTGAGAACCTCCCTCTAAAGCCGATTAGAGAGAGAGAGAGAGACAAAGAGGAACAAGAGAGAGAGAGAGAGAAAGGCTAGAGAGGACAAAGAAGCACACTGCAGAAACAAGAGAGAGCGAGACCAGAGACAGAAGTAGAGGAGAGGAGGCAGCGAGACAGATACAGTAAAAATGGACGCAGAACATGAAGGAGTACTGGCAGAGTACATTCAGCCGAAGAGTTACTTCTATATTGCAGACAGCAAAAAGCTGTTTCTCAAATTCATTCTTTGTTGGACTAAGTCTTGATTCAGAGCTTAAGAACAGCAGCCCATTTAGTTTGTAGGCGAACCTGAACATCTTTTATTGCAGTTTAGCGTCACAATATTGTATTACGTCCTGTTAGCGCCTGAATGATATCTGTGTGTATATATATATATATATATGTATATATAAAATATCTGTTCTCAAATGTAGTCAAAAAAATTGAAAAACACATTTCATTTAGCAAAAAATCAAATTGGTACATTTATTTGCTTCCTTGGTAAGAATTAGACGACAAGACTGATACCATTTTAACATCTGTATGCTAAACATGCAGCAGCAGTGGGCTAGCTTAGCTTAGCATAAAGACTTGAAATCAGGGGGAGAAATCGAAGCTGGCTCCATCCAAGTGAACAGAAAATGTAAAAACGACAAGTTGTGGTTACGAGGTGGAGCTTTCTCAGCCTGGTGCAGTGACCTCCTGGAGTCTCAGCTGGTTGCCTCACAGTAACAACAAGAATCCAAAATCATTCTCTTTCCAATGTAGTGCACTATAATTAGCCTCTGCCTTTTTATTTTGGGGTGTATTTTGGTGTGCCCAGTGCCCTTAGAAGTGGAAAGATTCCTTTCTGCCAATAATCCCACAATGCAATGCATTTTATAGGTGAAGAGATGACAGTTGGGCCAACACTTGATATGTCAGCGATGACACAACATGACAATGATTCATGAGTGTCCAAAATCTCAATTTACTGCTCACTACTGAGTAAATTACTGACAGAAGTGTTGCGCTTCTCATCTAACTCTCAGCAAGAGAACAAGTGGGATTTGACAAAATACATTATCGGTGGTTGTAGAAGGGGCGCCGACATCAGTGTCGCAACCAATAAAATCTGCTCTCTCGCCTTCCTCGTTCCACGGCACCATGCCACAGGACTCACAGACAGACAGACAGACAGACGAGTCTCGAGAGGCTCTGCCACAAAAGCTTCTCCTGAGAGAAAACCGATGTCCTTGTTCAGGAGCAGCAGAAACACAAGAGGCGAAAACAGCACCTTGAATTCTGCCAGCATTAGAGGGGAGAACACATTTGGTTATCGTGCCGCTGTGGTCTCAGAAGAGTCATTGCCCAGTGTAGAGAACGGTACGGCTGTAGCAGAGGAATCAGTAAGGAGAGATGAAATGCACCATCATTAGAAACGGAGCCTCTAATCTGGTCTTATTTTCTGGAGACAAGTGTCGAATTGATGTGATTTAAATTTAAGTGAGTTAAATTAAAATATAGGACAGAGGTACCATGTTAAATACTTTTTACACTGCAGGCTACTGAGAGGTTACTAAACCGGTCTCTGCTAATGTTGCTAAAATTGAAGCTATATGTAGTCGTTTTATTAGAGCAAGCTGGAGTGCACACACACACACACACACACACACACACACACAGCTTGTTATCTTTATCCTAAGATGAGCAACTAAAGGGCAACAGAGAGAGAGAGAGAAAGAGAGTTAAAGAGAATGAGAAAGACAGTGTATTGTAATTAGTGTGTGAGCAGAAAACACTCAAACACACACACACACACACACACACACACACACGTAGGCACAGCTGAATGTAGAGTGGAGAAAAGTCAAGTGGATGTCTGTATGTGACAAAGCCACTTGTGTTAATTGCCGGCAGAGACTTAAGCTAGGAGTGCTGTAAACACAGAAAATATTTTCATGCTAAATGTCATGATGGGCGCACGCACACACACACAAACACACACACACACACGGTGAAATGATGTCATTCCACACCTCTGTTGTGTCATATCTGCACGTCAACATGTGCGAGCGTTTCTAGTAACCCGCAGCTTTAGTGTGTGCTCCCAGCTAAAGAGTGCTGCTCTCCCCTCCATAGGTGCACATCTTCAGCTCTGCTCAGCATTATTCTGGCATCTTTAAAACATTTCAAGCATCAGTTTAATTTCATAGACTGACTCCAGCAGCCGTTATGTCAGGGGACCCGCTGAGGTTATGTCCACAGACCACTCACTGACTTATTTACACACGGAGTAAGGAATGCGTATTACCTTTTCAACATCTGGTTAGAATGAATCTCAAACCGCATCCCAGTGCTTCTCGGGTGCACTTACGCTTAGCTTTGATGAGAGCCGATTATCTGTGCTGTGCTATCTGAGTGTGAAACATTAAAAGGAAAACTGTCAAAAGATGACTGATGATGCCTGATCATGACACTGATGGTGTTTATTTAATTGATAATGTGTTGTTATGTCCAGCCAAGGCCTGGCCCTCACTGAGATTTCACAGCTGTCATCCATTTTTTGCCGCTCATTAGTCCTTTCGGAGTAAGCAGACAGTCAAGGCTGCCATGTGATATCTTTTTATTTAATCAGGATTAAATGCGTGAAGCCGCGGAGCAGTCTGAAAACACGCTGAAATCCAGGCTTTTAAACCATTCCTCTACTGCTCTCACCACAGAAGGACTAATGACTCAGAGCGTTTGACAGCTAATTGAAAAAGATCCCTGAAAACACCAAACTGAGGCTAACTTGCAAATGAAGTTACATCACTCACCTGCATCATTCAGCATCTCCGGGCCGCTGTATACTACAGGAGGAGGTTATTAATGTTGAATATCTCTCATCCACTGCTCTATTTCTCTTGTTCTCTGTCACTGCCTGCGTTCTCCACAATGGTGAATAAGTTATTTACCTTTTTGCCCTCAGCGCACCGAGAGTAATGGCAAAGACATTTTCACCGCTCCTCAAACAAGCTCACGTCTTTCTGGATGCTAAGTTTTTAGCACTTTCTCTTATATTTTAGATGGTTTTTTGTTTGTTTGTATATACTTTGTAGTTTATCAGCCAAGCACAAAGAGCAAGTGTGTCAATGTTTTATTGCGGAAGTGTGTCTGCATAGTACGGTGGCCGGGAGGTGCAAAACAATTTTACAATACAAGAAACGCTTTTACAAAGCTGGAGACAAATTTACATTTTAGAAAACATTTTTACAAATCAGAAAACAAAATCACATTGCCATAACACATTTACAAGTCCTGAGACAAATTTACATTTGAGAAAACAAATTTACAAGACGTGAAACACTTTTACAAACGCCGAGACAAATTTACAAGTGACGAAACACTTTTACAAGTAACTTTTTCAACCGGAAAGGGAATGTACCAACTGTCGAGTAGAACCGGAAGTGATAAGGAGTTCATGGCGACCCACGATGGACGGCAGTCAAGCGGTCTTTTGCTCGTTTTGAGGCGAACATATAAGCCGATTAACGCGGTACATTCCCTTTCCGGTTGAAAAAGTTACTTGTAAATTTGTTTCGGCCGTTTGTAAAAGTGTTTTCTGAGTTGTAAAAATGTTTTCTAAAATGTAAATTTGTCTCCAGCTTTGTAAAAGCGTTTCTCATATTGTAAAATTGTTTTGCACCTCCCGGCCACCATAGCATAGAGAACAGAAGTTAAAACTCCGCTCAGACGCTTTTTAATGTGAGATTAGATGCAGTGTGCAGGCCTTCTGCTACGTACGAGTGTGTGTCAGTAGAATAGATACCTCTCTGTGTGGGTTTAGTCCTTTTTGTTTCAACAAAAATACCTGGTGTGTTCAATTCAAACGTCTTTGGAGCAAAAAAAAAAAAAATCCACAAAATAGCAAATGAAGTCGTCAGCACTCGCAAATGGGTCTGTAGCACTTTTAATGATGCACAGCAGTGGAAGGAAATGGACATGTTTCAGCCCTAGGCTTTCCTCAGCGTGTCTCTGGCCCTCTTTGTTCACTCAAGCTAGTCTGCGCACACACACACACACACACACACACACACACACACACACACACACAGATAGACAGCGTCTACGTTATAGACTGTACCATGCAAATATGTCTCACTACACACTTAAGTATGACAGACACACACACACACACACACGCGCGCTTTATCTTTGCTGTGCTTTGCATGCCAGGAGTTCGTTTGAGATTAGATCACACTGATCTTATCGCTCTTGGATCTCAGGTTTTAGCTGCGTCAGAAAACACACACACACACACGCACACACACACACACACACACACACACACACACACACAGACATAAATACAAGGGCATTCGCTGGCGCTCAATCACCCTGACGCGCACATGCTGTACGAACACACACACAGCAAACCATCTGTATCAGCACATCATGAGGAGGTCTTTAAAGACTCTTGGGACAGAAATAAGAGAAGCAGAAGAAGAAAAAAAATAAACAAACAATCATGATAATAGCCAACAATATGTAGAGAAAATCAATAGAAATTCATACCATAGAGAGTTGTTATGTATTTCAGCTAAATCTAACTGCAATTCCTTTTTTTTTTTTTTTTTATTTCTCACACTTTCAGTTTATTTCCATTACATTATAATCACAATGACTAAAGGATAAGGGCGCCAGTATAGTGTGTGCATGCATACAGATGACCACTTCCCTGCTCTCTGTTTGATTTGTTGTCTCTCCCTCCATCTCTCGCTGTATCAGCCCAGCAGGGATCTAGATAAGAGCCCGCGCTATCTTTCTGCTCGCCATCTCAGCTAATCTATCGGTTTTGTCTGGAGCGGTAAAGCCGTTAAGATCTGGCCTTGACTAAGACGACCGGGAGAGACAGAGAAGAAGGATGGAGAGGATGATGAAGCAAAGAGGGCGAATTAACAGAATCCGAGTTCACCGTAATTAAGACACTTCTACGTGTAATGTCCGTCTGTGTGTGTGTGTGTGTGTGTGTGTGTGTGTGTGTGTGAGTGAGTGAGTGGACGTGTAAACGTGGTGTTGTGGGTGACAGCCAGCCGTGTGTGTGTGAGTGTGTTTATGTGTAGGACTGTATGTGACGGAGGGAGATGGTGTGATTCTGCACAAATGTGTCCTGTGTGTGTGTGTGTGCGTGTGTGTGTGTGTGTGTGTGTGTGTGTGTGTGTGTGTGCGTGTGACAAATGTGCCTGCATGACTTCCAGGCATTATTTTCAGTGTTCTCATGTCTGTGTAGCAACTGTCGAGCTCATTAGCACTTTGAGCGAAATGGGCTAATCTGAGAAACAGTTCTGCCTTTGTATAAATGTAGTTACTTCAACACCGTTAGCTTGACTGTGATTTTCTCCAAGACAATACAATCTGTCTGTGGTCTAGAAGGAAACTTATGCAAGTAGGGAAATGAAATGGAAATGCGTATGGAAAAAAACACATTTCACAGACAGGTGAAAACGTAAAGGAACGACTCGAACGACTGAGTGGAGAAATGAATTGAATGCAGATGCTTTCTGTCTGATCTCGACCTATCCGAGCACCTATGGGAGAATTTAGAGCACTGTGTCAGGCCGCGCAGTCCGCACCATCATCAAAACATCAAATGAGAAAATATTTTGCAGAGGAGCTGTTCTCCGCGAGTTGTTCACCCCTTGTTCACCTCCTCCGGTGGAGTTCAGAGACTTGGAGAATATGAGATGTTAAAGCTGTTTTGGAGGCTCGTGGTGGAAGAACATCTGTCAGACAAATAAACCAGCCGGAGCCCTAATCCTGAATGTATTACAATGACCTTCTTGTGATGTTACGTTCACTCCCCTTTGGCGTGTGAAAGCAGCGCTGAAGGCACCCTTTAAGCATATGTACGCCCTAGTCAGGTGACCTGGTATAAAGAGCGACAAGGTCCACGTATCAGCAGGAGGCCGGTGTGGATGGATGGGTCAAACACAGGAGACCACTGTTTATGTCCCTCATGAAACCAAAAGTCAACACTCAGTAAGTTAGAATGAGTCACTGTTCATTTTTGGTTTTGTGCAGGGTGAACTGTGGCCTCCTGGGAAAAGTATTTTAACCTACATACATAAACTTTGGTACATAAGTTAAGATACTATGAGGGGTGTAACAGTGCGTCAGTATCCTGTGACCTGGACATGAGAACAGGTTGAAATCGTGCACGGTGAAATGCAGGGCTGCACATTCTTGACACTGCACTACAACAACTATGAGCACAATAAATAACAACAAGGGGAATGAGAGTAAAAACAGGGATTAGAAAAAGATGTAAATAGATACATTTGATCATAAAAAATTGCAAATATATGTAACAAAAGTATTAAAATGCTCATGTACATCGGCCCGGTGTGTAGATGGGCTGCGCTTTTTTTTTTTTCCAATTTAGCCATTTGTTGCAGCTGTAAACTGAACTATACAGCTAAATAATAGTTGTGTGTAGTTCAATAAATTAAAACGCATTAGATCTGTTGGTTTCCTTATTGCTGAAATGGACATGACCTTAAAATACTTCCATCCTCAACACTTTATCAGGCTTGAGCGATAGAACGGCACACTGAGGATGTGAATGGCAGGGAGCCATACTGCATCGACAGATTCTACATATATTTTCTTTATTAGTTAGTCAGTATTTAGACCAGCTCACGCTGCATTGCTTCCTGTTGCACTGCATGTTGCAGGCTGCTACTTCCTGCTGCAGCCTGTTTGCTGTGTATACTAATGTGCACAGTTCACAGTCAAAGTCCGACTGGACCTAAGATGGACGGCCGTCAACACGTCAGCACACTCAAAGCTGACAGAAAGATGTCAATTTAACTCTCATGTACTTTGCCTTACTTTGCTTTTCATGTATGTTGGTGTATCAGGGTGTTTTAATGTGTCAAAAACCATCTCGTCAGCAAATAAGTCCTACAGCAACATCCTGACGAGCTTCTGGACTGATGATACTTACAGTAGCTGACCTCTTACGTCTGTGCGGTAGCAGGCAAGCATTTCTCTACAGGGATCAAATATAGTATCATTCTGTCATTGTATGCTCATTCTGTAGCTAACACCTATTTATTATTTATGTGTTATCTGTATAAAAATCACTTTAAAGTCTCTCCTCACCAACCACCACCCGTGCTGTGTCTCATCACAATTTGTCCCCTTTTTGCTGCAGCGGATGCTGCATCAAAGCACAGCGGGGAGACTGACAATAGGAAATGGTAGTTCCTATCCATATGGTGTCCAGTTACACACACACACACACACACTAATAGACACACTGAGCGAGGCAGAGAAAAGATCTAACAGCCTACCTTTGGTCGACTGTAGCAGTCGCCCACATAAATGTCCGCTTGGCTCTTCTCTGATCACATAATTGCTCTGTGCACACCCCTCCCACACACACACACACACATACACAGAAGGAGAGCATACATCCAGAGAGCATACACTGAAGCACACTTAGGGAGTTCACACATACACACGGACACACACACACACACACACACATAAAACCTGGCTATATACATCACCCACTCACGCAGTCGCTGTTCAATATGGCATGAAGCAGACCGTTCACACGTGCAGGTACAGTATGCCTGCGAATGTATGCACATGCATACACAGCAAGTACCTAACAAAAACACCCACCAGCTCACCCACGCAGTCAGCACGTCGAGTGTGAGAGAGAGAGAGAGAGAGAGAGAGAGAGAGAGACGCAGACATGCAGAGAGAAGAAGGTGAGAGAAGAAATGAGACTGAGCTAGTAGAGCAGTGAACACTCTAAAACTCACCCTCGTGCTTCTAAAAAAGCGATTTATTCTTGAATAATAAATTTGATTCATGTGTTGTCGTGTTTTCACTCATCGCCTTTTGCCATTTTGATAGAAAATGAATTCTTTTTTTCTATTCCATGTCATTGTAGCCTGGAGGGTTTGCCACATAATACTTATGACGAGGACTTTATATGGGTGTTGGGGTGGACTGGAAGACATTTTGGCAGGTTTCTGCTTAACTGTCCACATCAATAAATCCCTGCCAGCTGCAGGGCTGTTGTTCTGTAGATGACCCTGACCATTCGCTCCCTTTTAGAGGAAGTCAAGGGAGGACACAATTCCCCTACAAGCAGGAATCTTATTACATAATGTGTCTTAGACGTCCGCCAGTCCATGAAATTAGCATAAATAGGTCCTGATACGATCCACTTGCCATGTTGCATCTTTTAAAGAACTTTAAAGTCCCAATAAAATCTGATCTATCTCTCTATTGATTTAAGTATGGATGACTGAACACATAGAAATCAAGTTAAAAAAAGACATGTTATTATAAGTTGACATGGAGATGAGCCAGCAGCTGGTTAGCTTAGCTTAGCACTAAGCATGGAAAGAGTTGCCAAGTTCTTTCCAAAGGTAACAAAAGCCAATCCAACAAAAAAAGTTATGTGCTGGACTATTTCTTGGACGGGGACTGTAGCTTCCTGGAGTTTCCACTGGCTGTTTGACAGCTTCTCCAGGCCAAGAAAAGTGGATTTTGTCCTTTATATACGGGGCAACAGTTAGTCTGCCTCCGTCCAAGTCTTTATGCTAAGCTAAGCTAACTACCTGCTGGTGTAGCTTCATATTTACGTTACAGACTTGAGAGTGACATCAAACCTCTCATCTAACTCTCAATAGAAAAAGAAAAAGCTTATTTCCTGAAATGCTAACTAAACCATACAAACTAGAGTCAGATCTGGGCCCGGGTCCCCAATGTGAAAGCTCCCTGACTTTCAGCAACTCAGGACTGTGTGGGTCTAGTTTGATCCAATATGGCTGACAGTGGCTAAATCCTGATTGGTGCATGGAAGTATGTGACATCATCTTTTTCCAACTGAGCCCTGCCAACCTAAAACCAGTGAAAGAGACGCAAGTTCAGAAATCTCTCATGTGAAATAAGCAAAACTGGGCTGTTTTCAGACATTGTCATGTAGAGTTCCATCCTAGGAAGAAGCTGATGGAGTTTTCAGGGCCTTTAAAGTTCAAATGGAACTTTGTTATTTCTACAGTGGCTCAGTCGAGCCCTGTAATGTAGCCTAATGCTTAGATGGGTGTGAGACTGTAATTACAAAGGATCTCTGAAGGATTGTTATGGCTGCCCTCAAATTCCCTTGATTAAACCGCCTGGACCTGGACTCTCACGCACAAGCAAGCAAAATTGTGAGACAGGATTACATTACAGGGGAATCAATTCTAACTGGATTGTTATAATTAGATGACCTGAGTTTGCTAAAAAGTCGGTAAGTAATTTCTGTGTTTTTATCACTTTCAGGACTTGGCAGGGGTGCATGACAATATAATGACTAATGCTGTTGGTAATATCCAGAGTTACAGAACCTCTGCTTGTAAAACTGCAGATCAGATATTGTGAGAATCATGACTGATGCTATTCAAACACAAAGACATGTAAATAATGCACTACACTCACTATACAGTATCATACTAAGCATAATTGAGACCGCATGCGAAACATCAATAGCCCGATCAAACTCTCCGTGACAAGCTGATCAGCGAGACACAACAAATCGATCCCGAATAATAGACCATCAGCGGATCTGTCATCAGCTGGCCACTGATACACAAATGAGCACAACAGGAGCAACAATGACAGCAGCAGTCGGACAGGCCGATCATTACACACCCTCAGCAGAAAAGGGAGAGGCAAGGAAACAGGGAAGACAGCTATCTGAGCTCTGAGATAGAGTCTGAAGAGAGGTGTTATCTGAGAAAGGCAGAGGTGGTGATTGTGAAAAAGAAGGAAACGGCTACAGAGCGAAGTAGAAGTACATATCCACTGCATTGAGTTAAGAGATATCAATGCATCAGAAAATACAAGAGTGGAGGGAATTGTGGGGGAAGATGGGCCAGAGCATGTATTTGGCAGCAAGAGGGAGAAAAAGAGAGAGGAGGAGGAGACGGCGAAAGTCAAGAGGTAGCATTATCACTGTATTCGAGAGAAGAATGAGGGGTGTTTGCGATGTGGAAGAAAACAGGGGAGCAAAAAAAAAAAACACACACACAAACAAACAAAAGGGAATCAGTAAGAAACAAAAAACTCCAATAAAGACCAAGCCTGGGAACTTTCAATGACTGAAAGGCTTGTTTTCAGCAGAATGGCCTGGCCTGAAACGCTCCTGTACACAACAAACACCAAGGCTGTCCATCCTACCTGAGTTCCTCTTGGAGATGTACTTGACGCCATCACAGGCTCCCGAGCCGAAGAGTAGGAGGAGGAGGAAGAGGAGGGATAAAGTCTTCATCTCTCTATTCTCCACTGGCACCTTCAGGAAAACAGGACATAGTGGGGACAAAAGCATTAGGGATTGTGATTCTGACTTAAACCTGCCAACGACAAACAAGCAAACAGCATCCAGGCTGCACCTAGATACACAGCGACACACACGGCTGTGATGACAGCAAACACTAAAGCGTGCTCGGGGGTTTCCTGTGATATTCTGTATACAGTGTCCCATAATGTTTGTGCAGGGAGGTTTGCACAGGATCCGGACAGCCTCTCAAGCACGAGCTAAATACTCAAGCTTGGTGTGTTGTGACAAAGTGTTCATTTCTTAACTCATCATTTTCATAGCCTACTGTCATTTTGATTGGCTGACAAAACATTATGGAGCCTTGTGGTGTGGTTTATGATGTTCTATGTACCTAATACTGCACTGTGATGGTTACTTTGTGTGTGTGTGTGTGTGGTGCTACCATTTTTTCTGGTGAGTACAGTACCTTTTGCTTAGCTAAATAATATTTAGGATTATGTTCACAGCACTCTTTGTGAATATGGTAGGCCTGAATTCTTGCTACATTATGAATAGCAAAAAAACGAGTGAGACCAGTGGCATTAGTAAAAGCTAAGAAACTAGAAACAGTTCTACATGTAAATGGAACTTGTCTTGTCCTTATCTATCTACAGTACACTGAGTTACAATCGTTGTTTTGGATTAAAGTACATTTAAGTATAATGCGTTTTGGATCTATTGTCTGCCATTCTTAGTCTTAGATTTATGTTAATACTTCCTGGAAGTGGGGTCAAAGAATCCGAAAGTGCTTTTATTTTGGAAATGCCTGCTTGCACATTCGAAAATTCAAACAATGAATACAGTAAAAGGTCCCAGCGTTTTTCCCACTGGAGCAATACTAAGACCAATATTTATGCAGTGATTTCCATGTTCTGTTTTTGTGATTCTTTTTTTTGTATCGAACTTCAAATGGATGTTTAAATGTCTGCTTCTGTCTCTCAGGCTTGACAGGCTACAAATAAGAAAAGAGAAAAGAAAATAGGGTAACCTCAAATCTTGGTTGGTGTGGGCGGCAAAAAGCGAAAAACAAAACGCTTTATTACAAATATGGCAGTGAGAATAGCAGAAAAAAAAACATTAATATTGATCTGAAACACGGTTTGGTGGAGTTTTGAAAAAAAATCTATTTTTTCAATTGATTAAAATCAAAATACAGAAACTAAATTAGATTTGACCATAGGCCGTGAATACAAAGGCTGCAGAGGCTGTGGGACACACACACACACACACACACACTGAGTCAGCCATGTGAAATCACATTGATAGAACACAATCAGATTTTCTCATACTTTCTGTATACAAACTGTAGCTTGCGCACACACACACAGTAAACCAGGGAGAGATCGAAGAAGATTAGCCATGCCAGCAGTCATTTCATTGTATTTTTCATACATATGACAATAAAGGGAACTCAAACTCCAGCTTGAGTGCTGATTGAAATCACATTTGATTCACATGAGCAGGGGAATAGCTGATGATAGAACCTGGGGTGGTGTTGATATGTGAGCCACAGTTATTTGCCTTTGAAGATGGGCAAAGCAATGATGGGATGGTAATCTAAAATTGGGACCAAATTGATGTGGAGAACAAAGCCGAAAGAACAATAATATGAAACGAAGAATACGGTATGTTGTTGCCACCACCAAATGAAAATGACACTTCTCTGCTGGCTTTCTGGGGATGCGGCCTGTCATCACTTGTAACTCAAAGTACACTGTATTTCAACATCATTTAAAAAAGAATCATTTTAAATGATGAGCAGTAGCTTATGTAGCGTCTCACCATGTTCTTGATAGCATCACAGGTGTAGTTCAAATCCTACTATTACTAACTAATAATCACAAAGTCTACTCAAAACATTATAGACTTTAATAAATTAACATTTCGGCTCATTATAGTAGGAAAAGTTGTGACCTGTACCCTCAAACCAAAGCAGCTAAATGGAATTAGGCCAACTTCATTGTCATTAGCTGCAGTTCCTCCTGTCTTGGTGCGGTCTGTACATTTAATTGTGGCATAATGACACATGAAAGTCCTACTACTTTGCCTTGACTGTTGATTTTGTGCCAATACAAGTCAACAAAGATAACAGAAAATAGTTAGGCAGCAGAGCTGGTCAGAGCTGGATATTTTGATATTATGGTGTGCAGCACTGGCTGCAGGGCGAGATTCATATCTCCTGTTTTTGCCAGTCAGTTACAGAATGAGACCTGCCAATGAAATCGAGTATAAGCTGACGATTATGTTTCCACATTTGTTGCACACACTGAATACCAGGACGCCAATGGTACCAATGCTATTAAATTGCCATTTTGCCAAAGTATTTTGTGATAAAAGAAAAACGAAAAGAAAAGCATTGGGGAAATGACAAAATAAGTGATCAAATCTGGTTCTTTCTGACATGAAAACTGTCAAATGTCTTTGGACTACGGTGCACATTAAGGCCATAACCTGCACTTGGACATGAATAAGGTAGGTAAGTAAGTAAGAGTGAGTACCACAGCTGTTCATAAAGCACCCGCTGATTCAAACATTACATTGTGTTTCAGTGTTTTTCATCCAAAGAAACATCTCATGAGCTGAGAAGAATGAATGAGTTGTGAGGGTATAGTGTAGTTAGTTCACCACAGTGAATGTTTGTAGGGTAATAAATACAATTTAGCCTCTAAGAGCTGCCTGAGGCAACCAGTAGAGCTGTGGCCACTGTGTCAGGGAACATTTAGGGCTTCTTAAAACCATTTCAGTGCTGTATAACAATTCTTATGAGAAGCCAAAGTAAAAGCAGTAATAATGTGCTGTTTTTATCTTGGCTGTTATAAATAAGAGGACTGACTTTGTTGGCTCTGCACCACTGTGTCAGGCACATGGGATCAGCCAGACTTAGCAGGACCTGTAGATCCACGCTGTCTTTGTGTTTGTTTTGTAACTTCCTGGCCCTAAAGGCTACGGCCCGTCTCCAGTCCTCAAAGGAGGCAAACAAGTGTCAGGTTATGTTATACAGTAGCAGAAAAAAGCTAAATTGAGCTTCAGGTAAAGATAGTGAAGCAGGCACTGTCTGACAAGCCACACTGAGAAAAATCAAAGCGTGAGTCAGTCATATGTAGGTAGTGTTTATCAGGTGCTTTTGGAAAAGTCAAAACAGAAGCAGAAATAGAAATACCACGGGAGCTGCGCATCAAGGCCTTATGCTTTTAAGACATAAACACAGAAATACTAATGGGATACTTCCTCAAACCTTGTAAGGAAATATATTTATTTTTCATATTATAAGGAAGTACATTTCCCCCTTGCCTCCCAAGAAGGTCATTCAACTGGTTGGGTCAGTGTTTTGCTAAGGTGCAATATTGATGTTTAATCAGACAATGAATTGATTGTATTAACTGAGTTTTTAAGGAAAACATCATAACTTTCATTATGGAAGGCTCAGCGGGCGACAGTAGTATTGTTACGCTGCTAAAACCTTCCTAAGATGTGAATGAAATTTAAAATTTAAAGAGTAAAGCCTAAGATGTAAACAAACGGTAGGAAAGAGCTGAAAACTTTTAGCGCACGCACACACATGCATGCACATGCAAGCAAACACACACACACACACACAGGGCCTGTAACATTAAAGAGAAAGAAGAGGGTATGAGGGTTTTTTTGATCCACTTTCAGAACCTTTTAGACTAAAACACAAAGAGGCCTAATGCAACTGCTAAAGGCTGTGTGTTGTGTGTGTGTGTGTGAGTGTAAGAGAGAGAGACTTGACAGCATTATATGTGCTATCAAGATATGCTATTAAAATAGATATGACATTAAATCACTGACATATCCACATACGTGAGAGGACAAGTAGTGCTAAAAAGGCAACAGTTTCTACATGGCATGCATATCTAGTGATTGAAAAAGAAAGATAAAGCTATTGTCCAATCATACATCAGCAACTGTAACAGGGCACAGCAGTCCTGTCAAGCTTTTGTGTACTTTGAGCCTTTCAAAAGGCAAAAACACAAACTCAAATCCAAAAAAAAAAACACAAAGATGGTACTGTATTATATTGTATTCCTGTATTTCACCTTCTGCACTACTTTGTTATAAACCACCACTTGAAATTCTCTTATTTACTTCTACTTGTGTGCTAGTCTTTTCATACAGCGCATGTCTGTAAGAGTTTTGCTGGAGGGAGCCTGAGATTCTAGATTTTCTTTCCCAATGACTGCTACACTGTATTTGTTGCGCGCATGATAAATAAAGAACTTAAATATACAAGCCTCTGTCTTTTAGTCCTTGATAGCTGATTAAAAAATTTGCTCGCAACAGTGCACGTCTGACGTTCCTGTTTTTGTTCACATTTGTGTGAAACCAAAGACAAATAAAGTCAAAAATTACTACAAACTTTGAGTATTAACTCTACAAAATGCGAGCCACACCAACAGTGACTGAAGGGCTTAGCTAACGCTCAATTTCAGGTTAGGATCAACATGTAAAATGATCAATTATCTGTGCTTTTATAGAGATACAGTAAACTGTTGGCTTGCAGCCCATTAGAATAGCATTGTAAGCAATACCATGCTAAGCTAGGTGTAAGCATGGAGCTGCAAAAACACCAATAGTGTGTTGTACTATTGGTGTGCAGCATGTAGGTGAGTTCACTTCAGGTGACCGCGGGACAGTTGGCCTAATATATGGTTTATTCATGTGAGGCAGACTTTTTAAACCAATGACACAGACAGACTAACGCACAGAACAGGAGCTGTAATAACTTTTTCATGCATAATTTCATAACTCACCGCCTGACTTCAGCTTGACGATACTACAAGCCCTTTTATTACACTCATGCTTATTTTCTCCTTCACTCTCACACACACTCACACACACACACACACACACACACACACACACACTAAGCAATCCGCCTTTCACACAGGCTCACTTATAGTGGCTGCAGTCTTCCTCTGACACTCTTATTCTCACATAGGCCTCCTCATCACCAAACACTGAGCTCTCTTTATCTTGTCCTCTCTGTCGCCCCCTCTGCCCTGCCTCACATCCATCACACACACACCCCAAGGTCAATCTCCCTCTCTCCCCCTTTTCCACACATGAACACTGACACACTTGCTAAGAAAGCAGCGGCAGCTTGTTTGATGTTTGGTCCACCATGAATGCATGCATGGATTTATGTGTACGACGTGTGTGTGTGTGTGTGTGTGTGTGTGTGTGTGCCACGTATTACTCCTGTTGTGGGGGCTGTTTACATTGTCACATTGTGGGGAATCGCTTTGCTTTTAGGGACAAAAAAAATTCAAGTCCCCATAACATAAATCATTGTAAGGCAATTCAAGGTAAGGGTTAGGTAAAGGTTAGGTTAAGGGCTAGTAGTGGTCATGGTTAGGGTTAGGGCTAGTATCCAGGATATTACTGTACGTCAGTGTAAGGTCCTCGGAAGTGATGGAAATTGTGACGGTGTGTGTGTGTGTGTGTATGAAGAGGTGAAGGGATAAAAGCAGTGTGAGGGTAGTTAAACAAAACCCTAATGACCCACAGAGAATAATTACTGTATACTATTCATGGAGAAAGAAAGAGGGAGAAAAAGAACAGAGAGAAGAAAGTAGATGTCTGCTTTGGGTGGAAGGGCATCTGTGGAGCTTTACACACACAAGCAGAGAGAGAGAGAGAGAGCGAGAGAGAGAGCGGGATAGAACAAACACTATTAGAGCATTACAATCCCCCTTATCTTTCATCCTCTCTGTTGCTTTGCTTTTCTGTCTGTCTGTCTCTGATAATGATATCCCAACACCAGACCAGAGGGAGATCTAAGCAGAGTCAGAGTGTGTATAATGCGGAGTGTCACACACATTACACGCACTCAGAAAGGTTGGGCTATGCAGAAAAAAAATATACTTTTATATGAATGTGTCAGTGTGTGTGTGTGTGTGTGTGTGTGTGTGTGTGAGACTAGGGGCTTCAATCAATCATATCCTCTCACTCGGAAGTCCCAGGGATATAATCTTAGCGAACTGGGGTCCATTAGGGGTCTGTGATGTAACTATCAGAATCTTGAAAATGAACATCCTGTGCTGCTGATCATATTTTCTTCTGACATCAAATCTCTGTGTGGTGTTTTTCCGGGACATTTCAGGAGAGAAAGAAAAGACTAATCAAGCTGTTAATCCCTCGAATTCTGGAAAAAGCAAACTAAATAAACCCCCACTTTCGGCGAAAGGTTAAAAGGTTCGAGGGATCATTCTAAACAATATGCAGATTTGAACTGGTTTGACTGAAGTCTAATACTTGGACAGACATGCGTGAACACACACACACACACACACACACACACACACACACACACAGATCCCCCAACCCACCCAACACACACAGATAGCAAGCTATTCTTGTCCCAAACAGACCAGTGTTAAGCCATTAGGCCGCTTCAGCCACACATCCAATATTAAAGACAGCCTCCAGCCCTATTCTGTCACACTATCTGTCTCTCCCAAACTGCATGAGTCATGCTGTTGTGGTTACAGAGGCAGTCTGTGTTTTACACGGAAACATAAGCCGCATCGTCATCATTATGAAAGATTTGATATCGGTCTTCGTAATCTCGGCAAGAGGAGGTGTAATTGGGTTAAGTCTGGTGTCACGTTTGAATGGGTGTATATTACACTGAGGTATAACCATAGGGAGCACCCTCCCAGTACTTGGTGATCAAAAGGTGTTTTCTTGTGCAGCACATTTCTAGAACAATCACACAAATCACGACGGAACGTCCAGAAGGTTCAGTTTCACTCTGTTCCTGGAGTCCTCCGGTGGACTCGGGGGCTACAGAGGACCTTCTGCAGCTGGACCAACTGGGTTCAAGTCTCCATGTCAAGTCTCCATCCCACTGAAGTGCCCTTGAGCAAAACAGTGGATTCTCTCCCATTCCATCTTCGAGGTTGAAGTTTAGGCCGACCTAGAGTCAGAATGAAACTCTGGAAATCAAAGCGCAGCAGCAGCAGCAGCACAAAGGAACAAAAGCAACTGAATGAAATGTAAGTGATGTCAGAACAAGCAATACTGGCTTCGCTAGAGTTTGCTAATAGGAGCACTGATTTCCATTAGACTTTACTTTCCATTCATGTTATTTGATCACGTCCTGAGTCATCAGAGGCTCTCACGCTGAGTGTGTACCTCTAATTTAAAAGCATTTCTAAAGTAGAGGTAGATTTAAATCCATACTGATGTGACTTATAATAAGAAATAATGATAGCAGTGATGACAGAGGTAGCTAAAGTCAGTTACACTTAGCTGTCAAAGACTACAACTTGTCGTGTAACCTCAGAACGCTACAAGGAAGACAGATGAGTAAAACTGAAATGCATTTCTTCACAGTTTAATGGTAAATGGCTGTATTCATATAGTGCCTTTACCCTGCTGTGTCGTCCTTCCCTCTCTGCCTGTTGCTGGTGTGATTGGTTTCCAATCCTGGCTCAGGAGCCAATGGGCAGAGTAGGGAAGGACATCAGCAAACTGTCTACACCCGAGTAAACTGGGTCCTCTGCCTATTCAAGTGGTTTCCTCTCTAAACTCCTCCTGCTCTCTTGCTTGCAGGCCTCCAGCAGCTGCTTTGGTTCAGGTTTGTGGAGATCACACAGTAATCCATACACACTACTGACCTACCTGACTACCATAATTATGTTAATTTTACTGTAAGTAAAATTCATTTTATCTATTTAAAGTTCATTTCATGTGCAGTCCCCTTTTTTGTCACTGACTAAAGGCCAGTTTCCTGACACTGCTCATTCACTCGTTCTCTCACTCACTGATGGCAGCAAGCTGCATGCAAGGCTCGGGGTTCAGTGTCCTGCCCAAAGACATTTCAACATGTAAACAGACCGCTCTACTCCATGAACCACAGCCACAGCCATTTAAAGCCAAATAAGTACACAAGACCAGACCCAAATCATGGATCTATACAGATTTCTTTAAAAAACAGCATATGAGCACATTTATAAGTGTACTATTATCTTGGTTACAATTAGGTTTCTGGAGTATTCTTGTTATGTTTGGTGCACGTAAACTGCTTATTCTGGTTTTGGAAACCTGGATGAGACCATATGACCATACACTTTTGAGAAATTGGGATGCGGTGCCTGGAGTGCTCTGATAGAAACCAGGATGCTGCGGCATGAAAACGGCTTCTCGTGGTTTCTGAACATTCCTTGTTGGTACAGAAGTGATGGTGAGAAATGGTTGCGACACTACCACAGGCAGACAATGGGAAGCCTGGATACTGTTCCGATCATGTATATAGGAATACGAATAACCAAACATTTCATGATCCATGTCCATGTTATGTCCCAAAATAAAAACCTGGATTCTAGTGCACATGTAAAGTCATAAGCTGTTATCAAAAATGTCTAATAGACAGACAGAAGATCATTTTTGGATCCAGACTGCACTGAAGTTATCTGACATGCACATCAAATAGTGTATGTAATCATCATATAATTAAAGCAATACGAATACAGCAGAAGCCATGAAAACACCATACAGTGATTATGGTAATGCAGTGAAAACCTTAACTGAATTAACTGTAACTGCATTTGCTCACTGTAATTAAGGGCATGATGGGCGAATAATCAACACCAGTTACAGTTAGAGATACACTATGGACACTATAACTCCTAACACACACAAATTAGATCCTGTTTCCATCCATGTTTCCGATGTTATGTGAAGGTAGACATGAACAACAGTCTGTATAAGGTTAGCCCAGGCACAGGTTTTGTCCACCGTCTGTCACTCACAAATGTTTATAGGATACGTTTCAATCTATGAGGTCCTTGCATCCATCCGAATGCAGCAGGAGGAGGCGTGAAAGGTATGACCGTTCCATCTGCACTCCCTAATTTGAGAGATGTGGTCCACACTCATCCAAGCCTTGTGCAATTATGCACACCTTCTTCTAATGTGAGTGCCTTGATTAAATCTTGCACAACCAGCACCAGGCTCCCACAAAATAAGGAACATCTGCGCGTGTGTGAAGCAAACTGTCAGAACTCAGCAGGCTTTTCCAAACTCAGAGCAGGATAAAATGATCAGGAGCAGGGAAAGAGGGATAGAGATATAGTGTGAACGATGCTCTCCAGAAAATCTCTGCTCTCTCTCCTCTCTAGGTACCTCTTGTAGAGAAACAAAAGTTTACGTTTGTCACCAAAACACAACTAACAGATGTGTTGAGTGGAAGAAATTGAAGCCTCCTGATTACCTCCATTGTTTGCTAGCACTCATCTTCTTCTTTGCCTTAGCTGAAGATGGTTTGATCTGTCGGGAGTTTCCATTTGACAAGGTATAAAAAGGGATTGTGGCCAAAAAAAGAGGACGCACCTGGTCAGCAATAATGTTTGAGGACTTCCAGAGTGCACAGTGAAGCGCGACGTTTAGTGCTAATCGGGTCTAATGTGAGCCAAGACATTTCCCACATCATTACCCCACTAGCAGTCCAGCAGTCTGTGTTTCTGACAGCGGGAATTTCAGAACCGTTAATGCCGTTTCTGCCACTGTCTGATGATCATCATCAGCATGTTGCTACAGATGTGCGGTTTGTCATCGCTCCCGTGTCCCGTCCAGTGTTCAGGGTCTCCTCTGCAAGGCCGCTTTATGCACGTCACTGCAGGGACAGTTTATTTGCATACTTGTTAACTTGAATGAGCCCTGCCACTCTCTATGAGATCCTCTCACAGCGTGGCATGTTGCGCCCTCAGGACTGCTACTGCTGATCGCACCACTCCCTGGAAATTCCAGACATTATAGCGCAGAATAGCAGCTATTTTCTGAGATGCTCAATCTGGCGTGTCTGACACCAGTGATCACATTCAAAAGCACTTAAATCACATTCCATAGCGAATTAAACTTTTGACTGTTGAAGAGGGCAGAGGATGAAACAGCAGGGGAATACAGAGTGCGAGCGGGGGAACAATGCATGGTTGTTTGAAGGAAAATACAGGTTTGAGCTGATTTCCAGAGTGTGGTTGATTGTATCATATAGAGTGTTCCACAGACAGATTTCAAGGTCGGATGTGCAGGGCTGCTTGGTCAACGAACAAATAGGTTTATAAGAGGAAGAATGACAATCCGTGGTCAATTGATTCCCGGATCTGTGTTGAATAGATGGTCATTCCCATGTGGAATGGTAAGGCTTGAATGCATTGAAAAACACAAATGTGTGTCCCCAACACACACTGCTTACCACATGGTCTCTCCTGTGTGTGTGTGTGTGTGTGTGTGTGTGTGTGTGTGTGTGCTCCCACACGTCCTGACCTTGTGCGAGGCCCTACCTATCCAACAGAAGCTGCCAATGATTTCTGCCACACATGCAGTTCGTTGTGTCCCTCCAGATAGATCCCTTATGTGCATTCAGGCTGCCTTGTGCTTGTGTCAGCAGTCGGCTTTTCTGACTTTCCCGCTCTGTTTTGAACCCTCAACGTTTTGAATACATAACACTGCTCATCTGGTCTTGTGTCATTAAGCTAGCGTTCTAAAATCTAAAATTCAATATGACAAAATGAAGAAGAAGTAAAAAGATGAAGCGAAGGAATGTTGAACTGAACTTTTGTGCATCTCCTCAGCCAGAGAGCTCAGGCGTCTCACGTGATGAATAAGCTTCTTCACGATAGTTAATTTTTTTACACGCTGCACTACTACCACAACTTTTGTAATTTAAATTAATGAATTAATTTGTGCAAGTATCATGAGATCAAGTTGATGAATCAATTCAAAGTGACTGTTGCCTAGAACTTATGTAAACATGAGGCTCAGTGCACTTCTCATGGATATTTATGCTGAGCTGGTGGTACCAGAGGAGGCAGCTGCCTTCCAGCAGACACACAGGGAACAGGAGTCTCCTGTGGCCACCCTGTTTTGGTGGAAAAGGGACACTAAATAATAAATTAGTATAAATATTTACAAATTATTTGCACTGGGGAAGCAGAACAGGGGTGTTTATTAGACTCAAAGGAATATGAATATTTTTTAGTAAAGCAAAAAAAAAAAAAAACCCAGCAAAAATAAGTGTCAGTGCGTGTTGTTTCTCCTCTTTAGACACTGTAGAGACAAAAGGTTGCAGGACACTGACAAACACATACACATGCACACACACACACGCACAGCACGGGGTGTGTGCTAATGAATGCAGTACCACCTGTTCAGTGAATGATCTAATTGCTCTCAGCAGATCCCCATTTCCTCACTATTACGCCGTTTAACAGCACCATTTAACAGGTATGAAAGGTTGCCGCAGAGACCTATCCTCTCCCTCGCACCTCCACTAATTTAACGTTTAACAGCAGCGCCTGTCACGACAGGGAGAAACTGGTCGCTTTTTCATGTAGGGGAGGAAGCATGGGGATGAGAAATGTAAAAAAAAAAAAAAAAGAGAGGAAAGGGGGTGAAAGAAAAGAAGAGGATTTGAAAAGGGGAAATGAAAGGATGAAGAAATTAGGTTAGGCTGGAAAGGGGAAAAGCCATTTGTTCAGCAGTGGCTCAATCGAATCGATTAAACTCCATTTTTTGGTGCCCGCCCATTCGTCTCGCACACACAGACGCGTATGAACAGAGCAGTTGAAAGACGTACATGGACCGGTGTGATTCTAAAGTATACATTTACACATCACACAAACACACACAAGACTGAATGTGCAAGCGAAAGAAAATATTATTACAGGCCTATATAAGCTGGTTTTGCAGGGCTTTTACATATAAATGAACGTCCATTACAGTCAACCCCTTGCCAAGCAAGTTCACAGAATGCTCATTAGCCAACCACAGCCAGGTAAACCTCTTTATTTCTACCAGAGCTTTTAAATCTGGTGTCTGTGGTGACATTGTCGACCAACAATGATTGGTTTGCAAAAGCTGAGGGGAGCAACCGTAGCAATGCACCTATAGGCGAAGACCTGCATGCACACATCAGAAGCATGTGTTGACAGTGTTTGTGTAATTGCCTTGGACCAGTGCAGTGCCCATTCAGGGCGGGGCCCTTCAGAGTGTGTGCCTGTTTAGAGCGTGCTGATTGCTCGGCCCCCGGAAGTGCTGCTCGCAGGGGTTCTCGAGAACCGCTCATCTGCTCGACTTCACACTTATCACTGCACCCCCCTGGGGTCTCAGCGATACACGCATGAAGCGTGAAGTTGATCGGATGAACAGTTCTCGAGATATGCACACGCATCTGAGGTAGAGAGGCCGCCATATTGGAGAGGTCTCATGGCCACGCGTCTGAGGTAGAGAGGCCGCCATATTGGAGAGGTCTCACGGACACGCGTCTGAGGTAGAGAGGGCGCCATATTGGAGAGGTCAACGTTTGGATGTTTCATATCCAAACAACTTCACACTCGACACTGCTCTTCATTAGGTCCACAGCCATACATGCGCCAAGTGTGTAGTAGATTGGATGAATAGTTGTTGAGAACAGCGAAGAACACACACATTTAGACCTACAGACAGAGACTCCTTTCCATATAGTTACATTACATCCGTGCTAATTAATCTTACTCCCAGAGGGGGGGTAGACAAAAGTTCCACACTACATGTTTAAAACATGGGAATGAATATGAAGTTAGGTTATTTATTTATTTTTCTTCATGGTAATCCAGTGACCCTCAACAAGATAAAACCGAGCTCAGACAGGCTTGCTCACGTACAAAAATATCACCAGACCCGCCTAAGACTGTAGGAATACCGTGCCACTGTTCTGTGCTAACCTTCCTTCGTATGACATTTGGGAAGTTGACATTTTTCAGTTTCTACCTACACTGAAAGAGCACATCGCCCTTTGTGTGCCGGGTTTCGTGTCTTCATGGGTCAAAGACAATTCACGACACGGTGTAATTTCATAAATGCACGACTGTTAGAAATAAAAGCCAAATCAAGCACATGTGGCAGGTAACCTCAGTATGTTCTATCTGAATCTGGGCTGGAACCTTTGTCATTTTTGCCCGTCTCCTGCTTTTTATTGCATGTACAAAAGAAAATGGCAGAATGTAATGAAAAAATAACATTTAGAAAGTGCAGGTATTTTTCCAAAATGAGTTTTAGGACTTTTATGAGTTTCAGAGAAGAAGAGTTGATATACTGTGAACACATAAAAAAAGTATTAACATTAAAGCTATGCAGCATCCTTCCAAATTCTGACATAAAATGTCTCAGCAAAGTGGTCGTTGAAATGCCAAAGTGTTCCAGTGAAACCTGAGAAACATCCATTTGGCTTTTCTCGTGTGCACATATGGTATAATTACATAACGGCACTCAACACTGTCTTCAAAACTAGAGAACAAATTCCACTGTAGTGTTTATACGTAAACAGGAAGTGTCTCTTTGGAGAATCCTAACTGTTTCCGCCCTGTGGTGCAATATGCCGGTGTCGCTCCATGTTGGACTGGGCAAGACTACTTTGTTAATACATGGATAGAAATGAGGGAGCTGTGTTTTTACGGGACAAAAAGCACTATTATGTTTAACATCTCTCAACCAATTTCCCTGAGTCATTTTTATATTAAAGGGTTTATGATCTATGTGGCGTAGAGAAAAAAGATTTTTTTTCCCCCCTCGACATAGATCATCAACCCTTGAATGTGAAAACAACTCACTGAAATACTTTGAGAAATGGAAACATTACAGGGGTTTTTATCCAGAAAACCCACAGCCCATTTATTTTGGTGTGTTTACAGGTTAGTTTTACCAGTTAAATACGGGGGCAACATAGACGTATGATCCGGCGGCCTCTGTGTATATAGTCCTGACAACATGCTGCATGAAGTGCTTGGAGGTATGGGGTGCTCGGGGGTCATGTGTTCAGTAAAAAGTCAGTGGCTGTGAATAATCGCGGCTGCCTTATGTAAATATCTCATATCCATATTGTAATTATGCCATCAATCAGAGCCAAGCTGGGATCAGAGTGATACAATATGGGCTGTCAAGGCAGAGTGCAGCCTCTCTCTCTTTCTTTCTCTCTCTCTCTCTCTCTCTCCCCTCCTCTTCTTCTGTCTCTCCATCTTTCCTTCCCACTCTCTTTCTCTTCCCACGTACTCATACGGTCTCACCCTTTCCCTGTTTTCCGTCAGCAGGTCACATCACAATCACCACACAAAATGAGAATAAAGCCTCAGTTATCAAATACTGTCAAAGCCAGTATTATTCTTGCGGACTATTATTCTAGGCAGTCATTATTTGGCGAAGTCTCAAATAGTAGTCAGCAAGAAAAAAGAAGCCATTTACTACTCATTTCCAATTGCGTCTTTGCCATTTTTCTATCACTGAGCTACTGTCAGTGAAACACTGGACTCCCTACAGATGTTCATATTAAAAGCCTAAAGGCAGAAGTTTATGCTGTAATATCACCTCCTAATAAATATCTAGAAGAACAATGTTTAGATATAACAGTGATCCCTGTCAGGCATTGCCAATAACACCTGTAGCGTGTTGACAGAGGAGAAATAAGGTGCAACAAAAGGTCTCTGGCTGGAGTCACGTCAAGGACATTGTGGTTCATGGTTGGCGCATTCAACCATGTGCAGGAGGTACTTGTGCTTGATGTCAGTATTTCATGCTATTTCACACTTCCTCCCCTTTTACACTACAATTCAGAATTAAATACTGTACTGTTGAATGTATTTAAGATACTTGTTGTTTTATAGATTCTGATTTTAAAAACAAAATGTGAGCTTACAAACGCATTTTATTGCTACGGTTCAAACAACCCAACTAAAGAAAATAGTTCAAATGAGCTCCTTATATGCTAATTGCAGTGCTCATTAAATGCTCTGTATTTGTACAGCGCCTTACCTGATTCACCCAATTACACACCATTCCTACAGGAGGAATCGATGTGCCGACTGACGGGCGACCCATTAGAGGTAGAACGGATCAACGTGATGCTAAATAATAGTACATTAATACATTCCCATCAGTTATGATTAGTTTTGCCACTTTAGGTGCAGTCTGCTAATAATACATAATGTGCATCCAATGCAAGACCTTCACTTGTAATGTATTTTTGTATTACACTACGGCCACTTTTACTTAAGCGTTCTGAACACCCTCCTCCTCCATCACCAGCGTGTGAATCTTTTGTGTGACTTCTGCTTTCAGTTTGTGTTTTGATATTGCAAAAAGTTATTTTCCTCCTTTCGCTTTAAAACCCTACTTTTATAAATCAATTCATCGACAAGCAAAAACATGGTGAAGATTGAATCGTGACTGAAAATAAGAAGTGAATGGAAACAGAATTTCTGTTGACGTGCTGATAGAATTAGTGCTGTGGAATGGACATTTGATACAACAGGTGAAGAAAGTTTTGAGTTTTGAACAGCGAAAAACATCAGCAGGAGCACAAAACGAGTATAAAACGTGGACATTACTTGCTAACAAGTGATACAATACGGAATTAAATCAATGGATTATTATTATATTAAGAATTTACATTTCAATAAGGCATGTTCGCAGTATTTCGAGCGCCTTTACGACCACCTCCTTCTGTCCTATCACTCTCTCACTCCATCCCTGCCCCCGCTCCCTCTCTCTCTCTGTGGATAGTTGCTGTCAGGTTGAAAGCAGGGTGCTGTCTGCCTGTCCACCCACACAGGACACCAGCCACGCTGATTCGACCCACCACTGACAAACACACACACACACACACACACACACACACACAGGGATAAGTATGGAAACATGCATGAAATCTTCTCAAAAGTTTGAGTGAACACACAGAATACCCAATTGAACATACTTGACAGATACCAAAAGAAAAGTCTACACATGAAAAATCAAAGAGGGTTATTTCTTAAACGCAGAAGGGCTTGTACACTGCATATGCAAGTATTGATTTTGTGGCTTTAGATAAATAAGCAAGTAATAAGTCTAAGAAATTCCAAAGCTGTACTTGAATTTGAACTAAAGAGGTGGTGGTGTTTTGAACCAGCACAGCATGTGGCTAAAATCCATCTCATTAGTTGGCCTGAAAAGGAATTACAATGAGGAAGACTGCCACTAAAGGCAAGGCCAAGAGGTTTGTGGAGGAACTGTTTCCAATACTGAGGTGAGGGAGGTTGGAGGGGGGTCGGCTTTGTGTTACGATCATTAGTACCACCTGTGGCGTTGGTGTGTATCCACTACAGCAACTGTAAGTGGTTCTCTATCCGACATCCACAACATCAATGGAGCACTCAACAACTATGTGTTATGTACTGAAAAAGTGGAGTAACGGCGACCTGAGCACAGGATGAAGTCGCACTCTTAGCGTCTGTGCTGGGTCTCCTGTCAGAGGCTTGTGCACACCCAACTTCGCATGGTTGGATCACCAAACATGCAAGGAGGGGAAGTGCCCCATCCCAGCAGAACTCCAAGGTCCCCAAAGTCCCAGTTTCACTGTGTATCGGTTTGCTTTTGCTAGTTTGATTAATTGTCCATTTGTTTGGAAATTGGCACCACTAAAGGAAAAGTCCTAGGTGCATCTCCTAGGCTCTGCATTAGAATATGATATATGTGTGGCCCTGTCTTGCAGTGGGCCCACTACACATAATGTTGTTATAAAACCTTGATTATTTTATGATGCATAATCTTGAGTAAAGACTAACTAAGATAAAGACAACCTGGGTCAATTAGTTTCTACATCTTTAGTAGAGGCAACAGAATAGGAAGCACGGGTAGTTCTAAAGCAGAACTCTGTACCAGAGGGTACTTGCTAAAATCAAGCTCCGTCTGTCTAACATGTTCAGGGTCTGCAGACTTCAATTTCTATCAAATGAAATGAGACAAAACACAAACAAATTTGAATCAGTCCGATAAATGTTGCTTACAACTGTGCATTCAAACACAATAATTTAATGACCAGAATACGTACTGTTGATGCAAACTCATTTTTCAGCTGTAGTATTCACAAATAAGATGTAATGTAGCAAAATATTCTACAAAACAGACACAGGGTCTCTCTTAATCTTGATCGTGACACATGTAGAAGAAGTCACTGATCTCATAGCATGTGAACTCTCTTGACACAAAATTCTTCCCTTTTTCCCCCTTTTTAGCAAGATGAAATAATAAAACAAAATTGAATGAGAAACTCAAACTGATGTCTGGGGAAATTACTCATTACCGACTGTGTTTTTTTTTTTTTTATGCTGCAAAAATTAACATAAGCCAATATGATGTGACCAGAGAACGTGTACTTCAGTCTTAGACGTGATAAACTGCAGCACTCACACGTTCCTGTAAGCATTGTGGTGAGGAGTCAAGTCACAGCTAGAAATGCAATAAGTGGAATACACAGTATACGTATACTATCCATGCTCATTATGCTGCATTTACCTTCATCCCAGACAGATGATACAAGAAACAGAAGCACCAATCATTCCCAAAGTGATGTCTGAAGTCTATTTGTATCCTTACATCCAAGTTCTGGCTTTTGTTTCACCATTGCCTGTGTCTCTGACACATTGCAATTTCAGTCCAAGAGCCCTTATGTGTTCTGCAATCCCGGCTCTGCAGTAGCCGATGAGCCAGTCAATTGATGAGACAGGGGCTAACACCGAAAATGATGAAAACCAACACTCAAAAAAAAAGAATGTGTCGCCCTTTGGAGCACCCAAAAAAACAGACCAATCTTTGCAACTCACAAGTCCACATACCTAAACCAGAAAAGAGGTCAACAGTCAGTGTTTTTCCAAAATGTCCCTCATGATTACTCCAAAAATAACTCATACAAGTATTTTATGCTTTTATGTTTGTGTGTTGTCCGTCTGTCTGTTCCTTCCGTCCTACTCTCTTGTGGGGATTTCTTCAGATGTGGCACAAATTTCCACTTGGACTCACTGGAGGATGCACTGATTCGATTTTGGTGGTCGAAGGTCAAGTTCACTGCGACTTCACAAAACATATTTTTGGCTCTAACTCAAGGGTTCACACGCCAGTTATGACTACATTTGACACAAATGACTGATAGGATAAAATTATAAGGAGGTGACAGTTGATATACAAAGTGGGTCAACGTTCAACTTCACTGTGACATTATATGAAATGCTTTTCTGCCCGTTCTTAGACCCCATAACTCAGGAGCAGAAGGAGAGATTGTGGCCATATTTCACATTTGGTTGGCTGACACTAATCTCGGGTCTAGACAGACGTGGATGTGACCTGCAGCTTGACTGGTGGGCGGAGGCATACAACTGGGTGGTGGCAATTCTAGTTTCTAAGATTTGGTTGGGTGACAAAAACTATTTGCTTGAGTTAAGATTGTCAAGTCAGGTTAACATTGCTGCCATGGCCAAAAGAAGCCCGTGTTGATTCTTATAGGAGACGGGAGTTGAACCCGCTCTCCTCGTGTGTCAAAGTTACAAACTTCATTAATCACCCTGTCTTTCTCTCCTTTAAACGTTACAACGACATCACACCACCTTTGCTACTTAGAGAAATCAGTAAGGCCTTTCTCATACACAATCATTACAACAATAAAGTCTGTGAAGCAGCATCGCAGCAGCTTCAGCGCTGTGTCAGTGATTACACAGGACACTGCTGTTGGTTACCCATGTTTTTGGCAATGTTGAGAGCCCCATACCCAATTGATGCAGTTATGCTGTTGTAGACAGCAGCATTGATTCAAACCAAATTACATCTGATGTGTCGGACACATGTGGAACGGAGGAGAGAAGACACCGGCCCTGTGTAGCCAGCCTTTAAACCCTGACTGAACATAATGGAAGAATGAGTAATGGACATGTAAGCATGAATCCCACTTCCTGGTTGTCACTATTTTCACAAAGCTGTCGTGTTCATGGTCTATTACAGACAACAATTCACCAAAAACCCCACTAACAATGAATGGAACTCCTCTTTAACTGATTTGAGTAAAGTATTACCATATTAATACGATAATTTCAAAGTAATATAAGACGTTTATTTGAAGTTAAATATCACTTTTCTTTAGATATTCAATGTCATCCAGCTAAAGTGCTATTTGAGATTAAAACAGGCTTGACACTCAGATCCTAATTGTGATTCACTGCAGCTCACAGATTTGGAGAATACTATTAAACGGGGATCACGGTTGACCAGTGACTTGACCAAACATCCAGTTTGGACTTCTATGTTGTCCACATTTGCATCATGCTCAACAAAGTTCCAGTGTCCGCTTCAAATAAAAGAAATGTGAAGATATGCAGGTATATTTGGTGTCAACAACAGCGAGGGCTAGTCGGTGCACTCTTTATTAAATTGCTGCTGCCTGCTGGAGTCCTGCTCTGAAAGCTGTCATACTTGTATTTACTACAGAGGAGAAATCTTATCAGCTGTACACTAACTCTGCTGACTTTCTAATCATTCAATGCCGCCGTCTCGGATTCCCTCCTCATTGCTTTCACTTTCTCTCTCTCTTGCTCGCCCTCTCAAATATGCACATAGAAAAATGAATAAATGAGCATACAGTAAATTTTTCATCCTCCTTTTCTTTCTTATTTTTCCTGTCAACAACTAAACAAACTCTCTGCAGGAAAAAGCCCTCTCTCTGAGCTGCACTAAACTCACAGAAAAGAGCAGTTTGTGTGACAGTTTTTGGAACTGCGCACTTTTTCTTCCGAGTGTCCAAAAACTAAACCAGCAGTGTACTTTCAGTCTGTACTTATTGCTTTTTCATTCAGCACATTTCCTTTTAAGAGGACAATCTGAAATCACCAAAGTGCCACAACTGCCACAGCGTGTCAGCTGGCATTCGAATAGCCTTCAACATTTGAAGCTGTTGTGCTGACGTTTGCTCATCCAATATTTATCTGAGGCATTTTTTCAAACACCTGAGAGAAGAATAGAGAGTGAAATCACAACAGAAGAACATGCCACCTCTTGTGAACTGCTGAGTTTGACTTGTTTTGGAGCAAACAAGCAAACAAAAGTGTGCTCTGAAGCGTTTCCAGGCGAGCTTTTTCACCAGTGCCCATGCCACCTTGCAGCTTTCTATGCAAGGCTGCAGCATTCAAATGCACGGCAGCTTTGTGGCGGCCATTTTGCACCCCTTATTTCATTTATTTGGGCTTGATTTAGGATGCACAGACGGGCACACACACACACACACACAGATGCAATCATAGCTAGCGCACACACACCCACATTATTTGTTGAGCTACACAAATCAGTGGCTAACTCAGCAGTCAATATTCTTCCTCAGAGCATTAAAAGACGATCAATAGAGAAATGAAGGCAAAGGGCTGCTTATGCAGAATTTAAAGAAGAATGCAGCTCAACTCCAGTTCCCTAACATGTCTTTCCTGTGCTGTAGCACGACTCAATTACTGTTTTAGCAGTAAGCCACTCAGGGTTACCCTTCCAACCACCAAAACCACCCTCCAGAAACCCGCAGAGGAGTCCCACATGGGTCCTCACAGCACATCGGCAGCAGAAGCAGCAGAGGCAACGAGCCAACCAACCATCGAACACCCACATCCTCACCCAGGCACTGGGAAAACACGACGACCGCTTCCCAAATCCTAAATACACACTTAACTCTGTGCAGGAAAAGCATGTAGAGGTAGGAGCGCTCGCTTGGCCCCGAACACTGTTTGCAGCTCTTTGACTACCCGCTGAGGATGAGTTAGGCCCCAGCAACCTCTGACATTTAGAGGGCTAGCTCCTGAATGTAGCCTGAGAGATGGAATCCTGGGAATGAAGACGCTCACAGAGCACTTGCTGTTAATTGTAGCTGAAGGCGACGCAGATTTTTTTATCAATTCAGCTTTTCTTTAAGTGAAGTTCTTTGAGTTAAGGGGACGGAGAGTTTATCACACTTATACTGCAAGTATGGGGAGGATGGTTAAAATAACACAGCACAGAGATGGGACGTGTTTATAATAAGACAAATATAGAATATTGCCAGATTTATCTTTTAATCAAGAGAAACCAATCATATGATGAGAATGATTTCCTCGATACTATCAAACCAGCTTATGATTAGCAGTAGTAGTGGTAGTAGTTGTAGTGATTAGTTATATTAGTATGTAGCATGGGATGTGGAGCAAGTGAAGAAGTCAGTGACAAGTACGTATTATTTTTCATGAATAATAATGAAGTACAATCAGTAGAATAAGGTTATTACTCCAACGACAAACAGTGGCTTTGAAAACAGCCCTCAGTCTCGTCGACAAGGTCAGTTTCATTAAAGTTAATTCACTCCTGCTTGTTTGCATTCTCCTCTTTGTCACTCTGCACCGCCATGGTCCACCACCCCACCCTCCCCTCTCGGCCTGACCCCCGGTTATAGCATGAATATACAAATCAACCGCTGTGTGGTCCGAGTTGTGCATTTAGCAGGTGTTTTACAACAGCTCCCTACATGACTCCGGCAGTCAGATTTGATAATGCTGAACATTTACCGCTGTCTCCCCCAGCCGCGAACAAGAGGGGAGATTTGTCTCCTCCCTTTATCTGTAATGTCATGTCAATGTACAGCCTACTAGTGACTGAACTGGAAAAGATGGCGGAGCCGACTGTATGGGAGAACCCATGGGGATTTTCCGGGGATCAGGGTACATTGTCATGACAGCTAGAGCCAAAAAAGACCAGCTTCAGCTCACGGTGCCAATCCTGAGGTTTTTGAATTGTGTCTCCTGAAGGCTGAGAGCAAATTCACATTAGGTTCACTTGGGATTGGAGGCCATCTGGGTTTCCTGAATTTAATTCTGCCAGATTTGCACGCGCGCACACACACGGAAAAAACACAGAGGGGCAATACAAAAGAGGTCCAAATTCAGAAGTGCTGCACAAATTCAATGCACACACAGGGCTTCTATGTCAGGTTCAGATTATTATGTTGTGTGGCTGCAGGTACAAAGTGACCTTCTGGCTGACGATGAGAGGGAAAGAAACAGAGCAACTGACAGAGATTCCATTTAGGCCAAAGGGCAGAATATCATCACTGCACACAAGCACATGCACAACAAGGTGTAGACTGAACACCAGACTATCATTTATCTCCTACCAGGTAGGGTAGGGCTGGTTACAGTGGTGTGTGACCCATTCCCAGTACCCTGAGAGTAATATATGTAACAATAGCATGTTTTTTAATACATCAGTGCATATTTCCTCCTTTATGTAGGCTCTTGTCTTCTTTCTTTTTCTTCACTTCCTAACTACAGTCTAACCACTTTAAGATTCTGATGAACAGATAGTGAAGAGGAAAAAATGGGGGGGATGATGCAAAAGGATACACCTTAGACCCCCAGCCTACCAGAGTGGCCCAAGATTTTGATAGATTATTAAAAAATTATGATACATGCTAAGGCATGGGCCCAGGTTGCATGATGTTATGATCTAATATTGACCTTTTTGAGAAGTTTTTCATCATATCGCCCACTCCGGTCATGCACAATGAAATATCTTCAGCACCGGTACTTCCTGTCTTCTTTCTGCTCCACGTTTTCTTACTTCTCCTCTGTCCTCGCTTTTCTTTTCCTCAAGAAGTCTCCGCTAAGCTTACATATATATTAACTAATTACATTACGCACAATGACAATATATAACGTAGGTGTACGCACACCACACTCGGAGCATCCTGTGACTGTGTCACGGCCAAGCGCCGCAAGACGTTTATCTTGGCGTGCTAAGCATAAACGAACTCTAAAGACAAACTACAAACTGCTATGTTTACAGCCCGAAGACATTCCTCTTAACATGACATGAACATATGACATATTAACCACACACACTAAATTCACAAACACAGCTGCTGAGAGCAAAAGTTAAAAACGCGGAACCCACATATGTCAGATCAGATGTTGTGTGATCGAACAGCATCCGCAAGTATTTCCTGGAGTGCATCTAGTGGACCGAGGCCAGACGCATGTTCAAATACACACACACACACACACACACACGCGCACACCAAAGGTCACATAGAAGCAGGCACACATGCATGTTCACACAATTAAGTGTGGATATGAGGCCATACATATAGATACACACACACACACACACACTCACTAAGGTTAAGCGCTGACTGTAATGGGATGAGTAATCAGTTGTGTCAGATAGCTTGTCTGCCAGAAGGAGAGGAGAGGGGAGGCATGTGTGCCAAGACTGCACACCTCCTCCTTCTCCTCTTCCCCTTCTTTCCCCCCCCCCCTCTTCTTACATCTTCTACTTCAGTATCTCTCGCTCCTTTGGCTAAAGGAGGGGAGGAGAGTGGAACATTGTTTCCCCCCGGGGCGACAGAGCAGAAAGGAGCTGCTGCCAGGATATCAAGCCTCCTCCCCACTCTGGCCTCCTCTCTCTCTGAGGTTGCATCTGAGGGAGGGGAGCATATGGCCGATCGCCTCCTCATCTGGATCTAGAAGAGGCAGATGAGGGGGAGAGAGATGAAGCGACTCAGTGCCCATTTGACTGACAGCAGCGTGCATGTCCGATCTCTCCTGAGGTAACGTGATGTGCAGGTTCAAGGTTGAGCCAGACAGGCAGAAAATGACCACAATACGATAATATGGTAAAACTCACATCCTAATGGGGTAGAACTGGGCGCTCACAAGAAAGAGAACAGCAAAGCCACTGACATCTACTGTATAGTCTTCCATAGCTGCCTTGGCACACACTTTCTAAATATCTTGGGTGGCTCCATTTTTATTGAGGCAGGTAGCAGCTGCAGTAAACCTCTCATATTGTCTCAATTACATTTTAAAGCTATATTTACTGTGCAGTGGTTTTCAGTTTTGGTACAGGCTGTCACATCCAAGTCTATTCAGTCCCTGCAGGATGTCACAAAGCTTTGTGCATGTGTGTGTGTGTGTGGGAGACTGTAGCACTGCGGTGTTATGCATTCAGTTTGCAGTAATATCTAAAGCTGTGTTAATCTATACGGATCAAATACCGTAATAAGTGTGTGCAATGTGAAAGATATTTGTTGTAGTGACAACCCCACAGATCACAGATGCAGTAATTATCACCACACCCTGCAGCCCGTTCAGCTCCACAGTGTATTTTATCACCTTTTAGCTGATTGTTTTGGTTTTTACAGCCCTAAACTCTACTATTTTGGTTCATTATTACAACTCTCATCAGCATTTTTTACAGCAACCGGGCATTTTCAGCAATAATACAACTCTGATTTACCTGCCCAGCAACACACAGCAGACACAGTAAGCAACTAGCTGGTGAAGACTGGTGAGTATTTAGCAGCAAAAGAGTCAGATATTTCCTTCTCGGGTTGGTGTTTGTGATTGTTGCAGTTCAGCCATTTTTAGAAATACAATGAGAGCGTTTGAAATACTTGCAAAATATCACAAATATTACTGGAACAAAATGAATTACCATTAATTCCTCCTGACATTTTTTCTACAGTCCGCAGTCATACAGTTGGAGATGGGACAGAATTGAGGTAAAATAAAGATGAAGGAGGGAGAGCCAGGAGGAGATGATGTGAGGGAGGGTGGGAGGGAGCACTGGAGTCTGACGGAGGGAGGGGCAGGGATAACGTGAAGGAGTGTTTTGTGTCTTTATCGAATACATTCTTTCTTTTGCCCCTTTAAATTTCACTGCCATGTATTTTTAATTCCTACAGATGGCAATAAAATGAACAGAGAGGTTCAGTTGAGTTGATCTTAAGAAAGAAAGAAAGAAAGAAAAAGAAGCTGTTAAGCTGGAGGAGAGGAGTGGGAGGATGTAATGACAAAGAAAGGACAACAGACTGAGAGAAAATGGGACAGGAGGAATGGGTAGAGGTGGGAGAGAAGAAAAAGGGATTCGAGTCCAGCCTAGTGTTGACAACTGCCTCAGCATGACAGGCCAGAGAGCACAAGAGAGGAAAGGGACGGAGGGATGTATGGGAGAGAAAAGCCTTGGGTGTTGTCACAGCAAAAGGACAGTAGGAGCACAAATGAGGGAGAAAAGGAAAAGTGGGAAGGAGAGATGAGGGTTTAAAAATGAAATGGATGTAGGATAGACAGACGGAGGGGGAGCCAAATGGAGAAAAAGGAAGTGTGTATTGATGGGAGAGCAGACCGAGAGAGATTTTTCTGTCAGAGTAATTAGCAGCTGTTGAGCTGGTCTGGAGTCCAACATGGCACGTGCGCGAGCACACACACACAAAATCTATGGCAATCAGAGGCAAGTAAATGCCCACACTTTTGTCCACACCAAGACACATATACGATTTCCCCAAGATGTTTCTCAGCTACTCCTTCACCAGTCTCTCCGGTGCAAAATCCACCCCTGCTGACACAGACTTCTGAAAATGAGACATTTTCAAGCACAGAGGTTGCTAATGCACACAACACAGACTTTGCCTCCCACTTGCCAACAGGAGAAAAGGCTGAAAATGTAATAACACACAAAAAAAGGAAAATCCTGGCTGCAGACAGGCAATAGAATCCTGGCTGCAAGGAGGTACTACTGCTGAGAGACAAGAGAAGGAGATTTATATCGTGATAAATACTGCATTTAGCAAAATGGGTGTGAGAAATGCTGTAGAGGATGTCTAATAAACCAGCCAATTATGGAAACGGCCATGACTTAGTTGTAAAAGTCACAGGTTGCGGCTGCTGCCGGCTCTTGATAAAAAGCAGATTTGTGTTTAAAGAGGAGCTTCGTGTAAAACAATGTGCCTGTTGTTAAGGCTTCCACTACACGGCCACATGGCCAAAGCAAGTGACACAATTACAATTCATGAGACATTTTTGGGAGGGTAAAAGCCTGAAAATGTAAGGACATCAGGGAAGCCTCTCATGGAAAAGTAATTATTTTCTATTGAGGCCTTTTTAAAAATCTGAGTAATGTGTCTTTTACAGCACAGTACAACACCCAGACAGTTTTAGTGCTACCTCTGGCTATTCATGATCCACCACTGCTCCATTCAGCGGGGTATTGTATTCCAATGCAATCCCATTGACTAGGCGGCCCGGTTCAATTACTAAGAGGAGCGATGTGATAATCTGGGTAAAGAGAAATGGATTTTCCCTTAAAATGGTCACTGCTCTGTGAGGGGTGCGAGGGAGAGGGGGAGGAAGGCAAAAGACAGAGAAAGAGAGAATGGTTGGGTGAGTAAGGGAAGCAGTGCAAGGAGGAGAGAGAAATAAAGTGGAGAGTAAGAGAAAGACATTTCAGGGTGGAGAGGCATGAATGGGACACATTTACACCCACAGCAGAGGAAAAAGGGGGCAAATCGATGGCTATTGCTCAGCATTCAGCACAGCATCAGTCACTTGATTGCTAGTCAGCCTGGATTACAGAGGAGAGTTTACAATTACCTCACTATACACCAGACTGGAGTCACTCAGCCAGCCAGCCAGTGTAGATTTCTTAGCTAATTTCAATTAGCAAATCCCATTATTCCCTTCCTAAGACAGTTTTCTTTTCTTTTCTTTCCATTAGAATATCTCATTATCATCAAGTCACTCAGTCACCCGAATAACCGCCCAGTTAGCCACCTGATTGGCCTGGCAGCAAGCCAATCACAATGTCACTCAGGTGGCCAATCAGTCACCTAGAAGCCTCGTCAGTCTTTTAACACCATCAGGTAGATTTGTGAGACAGTTACCTAGCAACCAGGTAACTTTTACCATTTTCACATCCAGGCCCACCAGCCTTTCTGATATCCTGTTACTCACCTAAACTGTCACAAAGTCACACAATTAGTCAGACAGTCAACCTACAAGTAACCTACGAACTACGCAATGCACTGCTGTGGACAAGGGCTACAGAAAAATTGATTCCAGCCACCTAAAAAAGGGCCCATCTAAAAATCTAAAATGAAATATCATCCAAAGACTACGCTATAGTTAGAATTTTGTCACTGCTTTACATTCCCATCAGACAGCCTTTTCTGATGGAAACTGAAGCCTTTCTCTCCGTTTCTTTGCTCAATCCAAAGCCGCCAGACTCTATTGACAAACACGAACATTTTGCCTCGCAGAACTCAGAGTTCACTGTACTACTGCTGCTTCGATCAATGAGGTAGCACATTAATTAAGATCCCAGCTGACCCAAAAAACACACAAAAAACTCACACAGTAACACAAGCAAAGTACTCCTGTGTACAACTCCTGTGTTCTGCGACGTAAAATTACTGTTTTTGTCAATGGGGTCTGGTGGTGAGTAAAGAAAAAGAGGAAACAGCTTAATTCCTATTGGAAATGGCTGTCTAACGGTAATGCGTGAAAATATTCTAAATATAGCGTACATTGGAACTGATCAACTGAATTTTTTTTCAAGCAGCCGACACATTTTTCTACTTCCACAAAAGTACATTGTTTAGCATCTGTGTTGGGACTCCTTGCCTGCTCCTCCAAAGTGGGGGCATGCCAACTGTAAGTAATACAATAATCATGGATAACCATCTCATACAACTCCACTTGAATAATTTAAACTTTCCTTTTAAGTCACCTACTCAGTTATTTTGTCACCTACTTCGTCATTTCGTCACCCGGTCAGCCACCCGAAAGGGTGGCGGATGTACTGTTCAGAACACTCTGAACAGTACATTCACACAATCTGTGTTCTGTACTTCTCTTCTGTGCCTTTTTAAAGTTATATCTGTCCCTTTGTCCTGGATGTGTTTTCATCTTTATGAAATAGGGCTATTTACTTTACATTGACTGCTGTATATTGTTAAAGTTTTTTTTTTTTGCCTTAACCTGCCCAGGGACAAAATGTGAAAATAAGGAATCGGGCTAAATTTAGCACATTTACATCACAGAATAATGATGCTTCTGAACATGTATTTTCCTTGTTAAATGAATAAATAAAGAGAGAGGGGGGGAGAGAGAGAGAGAGAGAGAGAGAGAGAAGGAGATGAAGAAAGGAAGAGAGAGCTGTTGAATCCCTGCAGTGTCTGCTCGTACATGTGTGTATGAGTGTGCTCTGTGTTCATGGCAAAGTGTATGGTCTCCGTCTTAAATCTGTGTCTTACTGTGACTCTGTGTGTGTGTGTGTGTGCGCGTGTGTGTGTGTGTGTCTGTCTGTCTAAGTGGCCAAGGAGGGACACAATATGGCACCATTAAGCCACTTCTAATAACATCACATGCAGCATGGAGACTCTAGCCTGAGCAGTGGCCTGGGTGTGCATGTATCTTTACCCTGCATATGCACTGGTGTAGGCGTGTTTATTATCTTTACATATGTGCAGGTGGCCCTACACTTACTCTATGTGTGTATATAGTCTGAGCGGGACGGTGTTACTGCATTGCTTTGTGCGAGTGTGTGTCCTGAACTAAAACTGAAGAGATAACATGCATGTCTCCCCTCTGTTGTGGAAGTCGTCTGGAACTTTGAGTCCAGAGGAAGCCTTTATGATTGAAGGTCATTAAATAAACACCCACTAAATACCATCTCAGAGCTGTGTTATGGGCACAGACTACTTGTATTCATATTTGGCAGACTAGCAAACTCACAAGGATGTCGTAAGGGGGCTTCAACAGCTTTGGTTGCCCAAAATGGGGGCTAAATGGCGTGCAGAGTACTGTGCTGTCTCTGCATATATCAGCAGCTGCCATATGTGGCGGAGAAACTGCTACTTACACCACTGAGAACTGGAGTACTGGGTTTTGTATTGTGGAGACTTCTGCCACTGGGCCATGATTTTGTGATTGTATTCGACTGCACCTTTACTGTTTGTGTCGGTGCTCTATTCTCCTCTATGTGGACACACATAAAAATGTGAGTGTGTGTGTGTGTTTACCTTCAGGGAAGCATTTCACACAAAAGACCAGTTAAGTGGGGAAGGCTTGTCGGCAGTTGGGAAAAAGCTGATTCTTGGGTCTGTGGTTAAGAGTCAGGCACAAACACTAAGGTTACTGTTAAGCAAGTAGTGGTTATAGTTAGGGTGTGTAGGTGTGTGTGTGTGTGTGTGAGACAGAGAGAGTGTGTATGATAATTTCCTTTGTTCATTAAGCGGTTTACGTTCAGTCATTGTAGTTTTAGCTCAATATCTATGGAATCAGATATAATAAAACTGAACTTCTTCTCATCAGATAAGAATTTGAAGTTGAAAGAGATAAAGACTGGCTGAAGCAAAGGCTGTCACTCAAAGCCGTATTAGACAATGGGGAAGAAACGCGACCACATGAGAGGTTTGTGTCAGAACTGCAAACGAAAAAGTCAGGCATTAAAAAAAAAAGAGAGAGCAGACAGCGAGGGCAAGAGTCTGATCAGAGGGAAATGTAAACACAAGGACACGACACCGATACTTAACACGATTTTGACAATTTTTCAAGAAAGTTTTATTTGTGAGATTATTTTTTTTCATTGTTTTCCCTCAGTGAGTTTTATTCTCTCTAATTCTTTTTTTGTTTGATAATCTACTTTAGAAACAAATCTGGTCGTATCTTTGTCCGTGTGCGTGCGTGCATGTGTTCGGTACAGATTATACTGATAAAGTTCATCCACACAGCAATTTAGGCCATTTTTCCTTTCACTAATGTGATTGGCTGGTTTGCCTCCTGTTGTAGCCGATTGGCTGAGTTACACGCATCTTAACATTTGCGCCAATCATTTTTAATTTTGCCATGAGTCCCATGAAATGAGTCTCATTAACGCTGTCTGGTTGTCCTTGGCCTTACTTATATCTTCCCTGCCCTCTTTCTAAAGAGATTCTCCTTTCTCCTCTGAAAAGAAATGCTTGTTCTAAGAAAAGAGAACGTTCTGGCTTCAAGTTACAATATCGTGAACGTCTAGCTATCGACATCTCCACAAAGCGCCAAAAAAAAAGAGGAAATTTAATCACAAGGGAATGAATGGAGAAGATATATGACACTGATATTGAGATTATGGGCTCAAATCACTTTCAGTAGAGCTAAGAATCTATGTTTCTGTCAGGGGCGGCTTTTGAAAGAAGCGACTTTCTTTCCTGGTCTGCACCAGATCTGTTGTGCCTGAGGGCAGAACATAATGAAAGTTAATGAGGGTTAGGGATAGCCAACTAACATATTCAATTTCTCATTAAAATGTCTGTTTTCCTCCTGCGGGTATGACTGACGTCAGCGACCTCTGACAGTGTAGAGCCATGTCGAGGCTGACAGCCCGGTCAAATGAATGTAGCACGCATCCCAGCAACAGGCGTTCGTGGGATCACACCGACAAATTACTTTCATTCATAGACGGGAGTGATCTCATCAGTCGGGACCTCAATTTTCGCCGGAGTAATCCTACTACGTCCTGTTTGCGCTCAGGCCTACGACACATTGTGCCGGATCTGATCACGACGGGGCAGTTTTTTGTTTTTTTTTAATATTTCTTTGGACAATTTTTACTGAATTTGATCACATGACAGGAAATGAGGGGAGAGAGAAATGGATTATGAAACGCAACAAAAGGTCTCCAGTCGGGGTGATCCAGCCTTAACCCGTTCACCACCAGGTGGACCCACAAGTGGGCAGTTTTAGATACTTAAATTATGGGCTTGTGTTCTGTCACATTGAGGACACTTGCAGACAAATGTCCTGCTCAGTTTCGTCATCATATTACTCCATTCTATTTTATTATCATATCAATATCATGTGATATTATTTATATATCATATCGTGGAGTTGTATTGTATTATTGTTCTATTGCACTGCGGTATTGCATTATTTTATGAGCAGAAGTAGAGTAATCATGTTTGTCTCAGGGTTTCCGAATGAACTGACCGGATGTTCTTCTCTTAAGTCTGGTGACCAAAAATAGTTTCGTTTATTTTTTTAATGAACTGATTTAATCATTAATACAAGAACAAGCAACCAGGAGGTTGTCACAAAGTCACAAAAGCTGAAATTCTAATTCATTTAATTTAATTTCTTGACGTTGTGTCCCATTATGTCCTGTTCATGGATCACAGCCTGCATGTCCCACTGGAAGTTGTGGGTATTTATGAGGTTAATGTTTTGGCATAGAGCTGATTCGATCTGCCCCCCCAGTAACTGAATTGAATTCCAATAAGTAACCAGTATTGTGCTCAATTTCTCACGTTTATAACAAACCAGAGTTCATGAAAACGGTGGGCGGACGCACAGACACATAGTTAGGTGAGTATCTACATTCCTGTGTCAGTGTTGGAACAGAAAGCTGCAGAAAAGACACCCTGTGAGTGACTGTTGATCCGTCCATGTGGACAATGGAAGGACAACCTTAAGTTCACAATTCGCACTTTTGTTAAATAAAGTTTTGTTTAGAACTGGCTGATCCAAAAAGGGTGCTTTCAGGTTTTGGGCATTTAAAAACAAGCGCCTGGAGTAAAATAAATTGCTTAAAAGACCTATTAGGTCTGACTCTACAAATAAGAAATTAACAAGAAAAATAAAAAAATCTATAATAAAGCAACAATATGGAGAACGATAGAGACATTAGCAGAAGAAAGACATCAACTGGCGGTTGCAGTATTGAGACCCCACAAAGCGTGACACCTCCATATGGAAACACCATATGTCCTCATCAATACAACATACTAATTCATAATACATACCCACACACAGTCTACAGGATGACACATGCAACAGCACACAGCAAAACACACAACCGAGCATCGCACATCAAGTCAGCACACACACAGCATGCACAAACACACATGAGCACACACAGTTTAGTTGGTGTAATGACCCATTTGGCATTGAGCAGCATCTGTTTAGCAAATGAAGACTTGTAGTCGCGATGTTAGTAATTTTCTCCCTGACACAGTGAGCAAACAGGGAACGCAGGATCCTCTTTAGCACTTACAACCAATGGCCCTGTCCTGTTGCAGCACCGTGTTGTCATTCTCCTCTCTCCTCCCTGTGTATCCTGTCACTACCCACGGTGCACTACCGCACACACACACACACACACACACAGAAATGTATTGTAAAAAAACAGTACACAACACTCAAACCTCTTCAAAACTAAGACTGCAAAACACACAGGATAAGTCCTCAAGTCACTGGCAATGAGAAATGATTTTTTTCGCACGCTAAGAAAAAAAGCACACACACAAAAAAAAAAACGAAAACACGTCTTCCCAAACTATCCTTTCACTCATGTTGCTTTTTATATTTTCTCTTCCCTTCTTGCTCTTCTCGAGGGAGGATCAGGCGGTGACAGCCTGTACTTTCTGCTCTGTCATTATCAACCAGGAAGCAGTCTGAAGAGAATGACGGTAACCTCCTGCGGAGAGAAAAGGCTCCAGAGCTTTCCTTTTCATCATTACAAAGCTAAAAACATAAAGAACATACAGCGGGAGCAAAGGTAACGATGTGTATCTGGCAGGCGGGCAGGGCAGGGCTTCGTTTGATGAATGCAAAGCACTCGTGAGCCATTTGTTCGTAATGGCTCATTCTTAAATACACCCCTGTGGAGCACACAACATATTAAAAGTAAGAGTAGCATTGCTCTATTGTGTGTTATTGTGCAGCGCAAGTCTGTCAGTGGCATTATTCTCTGTTGTCATTAGCACTTTTGAAAACTCATGCTATTTAAGTCCTAATTGACCCAGATGGATCAGGTAAGGTCATTGCATAGGCAGGTTAGAGGATTTAAGGATAATTCGACTTTGAAAACTTCACACCTAGCAAAGAAAAGCTGGAAGAAAAAAAAAAGAAACTGTACTTTTTTTGCAACTTCCTGCTAAGTGAAGAAGACTGCTACTATTAGTGGACTGCTCTAGCTGGCTCCGGCCTCACCATTAACACGCTCGTCTAGGCAGTCACAACAGCTACGGTAACGGTCAGCAGTCAGAAAGAGGACCAGCCAGGTCATAATTCCTTGCCTGTAGTTTGAACTTTCCTCAAGCACGGGCTGCACTGTGGGTGAAGCCACGCACAAGGTCAAAGGGCAGCTGGCACAATGCTGCCAATTAAAAGTGTATTTGGTATTGCGTTGACCTCTGACCTAGTGCACAAACACACGCACGACCCTCAGGCATACATGTAAGTTGGGAGCACGCACATAAATGTGCACCTGGGCTTGTGGTCGTGGTGGGGTGGGGTGTTGGTGTGTCTGTGCTCCAGCTTCAGATACTAGCTCTATACGCTGGACCTTTAAACTGGACGTCGGCTGAGGCAACACATTGGCAATAATGAGAATGAGAAAGTAGGAGTAAAAAAAATGGAAAGCTAACTAGGAAGGCGATGGATGGTAAGGAGAGGAAAAGGAACAGAGGGGGAAAAAAAAAAGATTAAGATCAGGGTCAGGGAAGAGAGCACCGGAGGGGAAAGAGCAATGAAATAAGAGACAGGTAAAAGAAGTAAGAAGGAGAAGGAGCCTAAATGGTGATATGATTTATCACCTGCACACACACACACACACACACTCAGTAACCCTGATCCTTTCAGTTCCTCCTTTTCTTTTACTGTTTCACTCGCTGTTCTGCCTCCAGGATGATGAATACAGTAATAATTCTTCAATGGGCAAGATCATCAAAATAATTACGAAAATTGTTTTGTCATTTTCCAACACAAATTAATGATTCATTTTTCTTCAAATGATCAATTTCAGCTCTCATTTTACAATTAGTAGTCGCTGTGTTAAATATCACACAGATTTGTGTGTTTTTTTGTACATGCCCCTCTGCAAGTGCACTTGTTGTGCACTTGCATTTGTTCCTACTAGGCACCCGTACATCCTATGCACATGTTTTGCTGTGCTCCATCCTCTGCGTCATGATCTCTGCACAAAGTGCATTGGCTCATTTTTTCTCTCCTGGTCCCTCATCTGAGACATTTGCAGGCCATCTGGACCCCCGCCCCCCTTCTCCCTCAGTAACAGACGATGTTGACTAATCACATGCATTGATTATCAATAGAATTTACAAAAAAAAACACAGCAATTCATAATTTAAGAGGAAGATGATACGTTATAAATCACCACTTCGACATTATCTTCCAACATTATTTCATGGCTGTAAAGGAAAGACAAAAATTGTCTTTTTTGGTTGTTGTTTTTCATTTTATATCCTTGGGGATACAAACATTTCATCTCATGTTGCCAAAATGTAAATGTATTTCTGTTTTTTTCACATCAGTCTTTAAACACAATATTTTCAAAATAAAATCCAAGCCTGCATAAATCTTTATAAATGACATAAATCACTTTAGTTATATTTTCTCTAGGAGCAGATGCGTCGAGTTAAAAGAAAAACTTGACGGCTACATTTACAGTTGATCTCGGAGTGCCAGCACCAAGTCACATGACTTCAGGTCTTCCCACTAAAACTGCAAAACTTCAGCGTAGTTCAGTCTCTGCTACAGTCTGTAACATGTCTGTATCTGCCAGCATAAAAACTTGTTCTGGGTCAAGAAAAAATGTTAAATTGTCCCTCTGAAATCGACACTGAAGTCAACACCCCCCCCCATCTCTTTTCTCCTTTCTCATCTGCTTCCTGTCTCTTCTTTTCTCCCTAAACAATGTTCAGTGGTCGTAAATCAACGTCGCAGCATGTTTCTCTGATAACATGAGACATTTATGAATAATTAATGGCTGCTCCACCACTCCCTATTACTTATGGACATCTCATGTCATATTAGAATAAATGAAGGTGATAAAAAGGGCTGGCAGCTTGTCATTCCGATCACATCATACCCTCCTCTTATGAGTACTGTAGGTGTTGGTTTTTCTTACTTGAACGGGAGATTTTTCTAGTTCCACTTCATCATTTATGTGTTTCATGACCCGCTGAACTGATTGTGTCAACTTTGTGTCGCATATTTTGAGAGAGAGATTGGATTGTCGGAGAAACGAATAATGCAGGTGGAAGTAGAGAAAACATATATGCAACTGACAATTAATGAACAAGCAGCTGTCATGACGAACAGAAGAGTATCTTTTTTTTTTTTCTGTAATAATATAATGACTCTTTTAGTGTTATTTTTGTTGATTACATTTGTTATCTGAAATTTAGGAGGGCCAAAAATGAAAATAAAAAGTGTGAGATGACGTTTCTTATTGAGCATTTTTGTGTAAGTGTACATATGAACACAGCATGACATACATCCCTTAAAAGGCACAGAAAAATCAGCATCAGCAGCTTGCAAAAATGCCACTAAATATGAGTCCATTTCAAATTCCGAATCCACACATCAGCAGCATCACCTCTCCTGGCAAGACCAGCAACACTCCAATCAACATCTGGCAACTTTCCAAATGAAAATCAACTTTCTGCGTGAAGATATCTTAACCTGCACCTGACGTTGATGATCGAAGTGCTACACTTTAATGGCGGGATAATGTGTTTCCGTGGTGATGGCACAAGGGGCACTTACTGCATTTCAGGCAAATATTAAAAGCCCATAACATCGCCAAGAGGAGCACCGCTTGTACCATAAAGTCTGTGAGGCATTAGAGTTATTATTGTACTTTCACAAAAATAAACCCTCAATGCAAAGATGAAGGGTGAGATAAAGTAGAGAAGATAGTACTTTATTTATCCCAAGGGAAATTATTGTGCAGCAGTTGCAGTGTGACATGAGAAATGCAAATAAACAATTAAAACAACATAGGAGTAAAAAGTCGCCATTTTCCAGAGCTTTCAACCACATCATGGTGCCTTGTGTGCTCGGCTCTCGCCATGTCATATGAGTTACAGTATTTGTGAATAGAATAGAAAGAGTCCGTCAAAGGAAGAGAGGTTCTCACTCTTCCTCCAATTTCATTTTGTTACTTGGAGTCTGTGGATTAGCTCTGTTGACATGACAACTGAGCAAACTCCATCTGCTGTCGAATGCCATGAAATGAGGCTGAAAGACTGGGAAAAAGGTTTTGTGACATTTTGGCCAGAATGTGAAACTCTAGCTGTTTCAGAAACCACTATGTAAAAAAAAAAACAAGAGCCTTTTCTAATACCCATCCAGCCACTGGGAGCGTGGAAAACACTAAAAGGTCTAGAGTTTGGCAAGTGTGTTGCCTGTTGGGACCGTTCCATGTAGTCTCAGCGCCAAAGACAATGCTGCAGTGTAGCAAATGTAAGCAATCAAAAGCCAATTAAAAGCATGAACATTGTTCAGTGTTTGCAGAAATCACATTTAGATATTGCAAACTTGGTTTCCCAAATATTTCATGATGAGGAATGTAGCCGCTACCTGGATTATGTTTACAGTCAATGTTTTCTTGAGTAAAGCAGTTTGAGAGTTTGTAGGGGGGGCTGGGCTAAATGGTGGGTGTACACTGGAGCGCAGTCACATAGTCCTGTGTAGTTAGGGTTGGAAAACAAAAGCATTCAGTTAAAGTTAGGGAAAGGTTAAATGTTCACACAGTAAAGTAGTTGGGTCTCATGTTTCTGTAGTAAACCAAGACCATAATCTTTTCCTAACCCAGACCAAGCGCGGTGGGTGCCCACGCAGACCACAGATAGGTTTCATCGTGTCATAGTTACTACAAGTAGATATTAAAATGAAATATATGGTAAGAAAACAAATGAATGTTATATGTTGCCAGTTAACTTTAATGACACGTTTAATGATATATTTAACAACAACGGATTCATTAACACATCCTCAATATGTAGATAGAAAACCTAATCCAGGCGGCTTCATGTTCCTTTCAAAATGTAAATACTTACATGTAAGAAATAAGGTTGGCATGAATGTGTTGAGTTTTGATAGATGTAGCATAAGTGTACTTCCTTAACTGGTTTTGCATATTTTGTAGAATATTTTGAATATTATGAAAACGTTTGTTCCTTTCGTACCAGGACAGATGTAGCCATATAGAGGGTTAATCTAGGAGGCCCTAAGGAGAGCTCTGGCCCAGAATCTACCAGTATCGATGTCCCATCTCTGGCAGAAAGTGGGTACTCTCGTATTAAAGCAAACACATGCGCGAGTTTTAAACAGTAATCCATAAACACTTTTAATAATAATGTATTTTCTGGTGCGTCCTCTGTTGTTTCTCAAAGCCAGATGAAATGAGAGTGCGACTGGTTCTTCCACTAAGATCATCACGCCGCACGACATATTGACTGCTCTTACGCTGTTCAAAAAATGTCAGATAGGTCAATTTTCACTTGTTGACATGAGTAAGGACTGTGCAACAGTGTAAAACCCATTAGGCAATTCATTTCTAAAGACTCCCTCCTTCAGAAGGGAACAGGGCCAACTCATTTTGCACTGCAGACTCGGTGAAATAAACTGGGAGCGAAGAAAATAGAACAACTGTTGCGTTTCACAAGGCCAAATCCCTGAGCGTGAGTAGACTAGATGAGCTTCAGGACACAAGCTGACATTATGTTTCATTTCAATAACAAAGCCTCTGAAGTAGACTGACTTAGCAATATCCCCGGTGGGAAATGCTCTATCACACTCAAAAAAAAAAAAAAAAGCAATATGATGTTTCACTTTGCTTCTTCGGATAGTTAATCGACATGAATCAACACTCTTAACCTTAAAAAGCAAAGGTTTCAAGGGATTCTTTTCAATGGTCTCCATGTAAGAGGACACACACAAACACGGTTAATTTTCCCCCGATATTCCCTCTGCATCCCTTTTAAAACCTGCTTGACGCTACAGTGTTCCAGTGGGACCCCAAAGAAATAATGTGCAGGCAAGATATATTGCAAAGACACACACACACACACACACAATGAGAGAATGTGTTTATCGCGCACTCTCACACCCACACAACAACACACTGAAATGACACATTCGGATGCACACGCACCCACACACATAGATGGCAGTGTTTATCGTGCAAACACGCCATCGCACACATGCACACTTTTTCACCCAGAGAGACGCACACAATAAAAGACAGTGTAGTGCAATATTTGTGCTGCACACACACACACACAAACAGTTGCAGGGGGAAGGAACCTATTTAAATGCTAAGTAAGCGGTCTGTCCCTTTTGGGACGACGTGATTATACAGCCGATCTCATAAGCAATGCTTCACAACTGGATTTGCACATGTAGAACTTAATTACAAGCGGCCTCGCCTCTCTCTGTGCGTTGTATTCATGGGAGTATATCTATTGAGAGAGGTTGGATTGAAGCTATTACCTCCCTTCTGCGTGGCTGCGTGTGTGTATGTGTATGTGTGTGTATTTGTGAAGCCAATCTATCAGCAGTTTAGCCAAGATTAATGTTTACATAAACAGGTTTGGGCTCAGTTGCCAGACTCTCTTTCTAAACTCTCTCTCTCTCTTCATTTTTCTGCCCTCTCCATCCCCTGCCTTTGTTTTAATGCATGTGTTGCACTATCTCTCTCTCTCTCTCACACACACACACACACACACACAGAGCAACAAATTTTGCTGATCAAAATAAGTTCCAGTGAGTAGACAAAATGGGGTAAATGAAGAGTAAGCAAAGAAGATGTTTCCACCACAGTGTTTTCCCATCATGGTTGTATTATCATATTTGTGATGGTATTGAGAACCCTGGTAAAGAGCGTGGCCATGGCCGACTAAGCCGTACTTTGTGCTTAGTGCATATTAACAAATGTTGAACGTGGTGAACATCTTAACTGCTGGATATCAGCGATGTCACTGTGAGCATGCTGATGTTAGCACTCAGCCCAAAGCACCACTGTTCGGCTGCACAGAGCAGCTAGCGCGGCTGTGGCTGCACGGGGGTTCGAGCAGGTGAGAAAGATTTTACTACTCATTACGAGGGCCAACATTTTGACACACACATAATACTCATTACATTGAAAAATGCATTAGCAACATACTGTAGATGTGTGTTTTTTTACCTCTAACATTTTTCCCAATCTTGCTCTCTATACCTGTATGGTAAAGGACAATAAGTGCAGGTATGTGACAGGATGGGAACTCTATCTTCCTGCGTGAAGGTCAGACACACTAAACACCACACACACTTCCTTTCCACCTCTCAACATAAAGGGCTCATTAGTTTCTCCAACTATAGATGTAATTCCTAAAGAAGCTGGGCTGTGAAAACACATCTGCTGCTGGTCGCTGACTGATCAGAGCCGAAGGCATTTTTAATTTCCCTGCATAAAACAAACCTTTTCTACATGTGTAGCCGTAGAATATCCTCAAATGTCACATTTCAAGCACCACCAGCTTAAGTTTAACCTGATTTACACTCCCTCTTCCTAACCCTGTAGATTCTCCCTGAGCAAACTAACATGCTTGTTCTCTTGAAACGAAACTGTTACACGACATTTAATGAATAATGCATTAGAGGTGCCACATTGTTCCTTAGGAGCGCTGCCCTTGTTTTGCTCCGATTTGTTTACAGTTCTTTGGTACTTTTGAATTCTGTTATTTACTTCTGTTAACTTCAGAGAAGCTGTAGTGACGCAGCAACAGAAGTTTCAGACATCAATTTTTGTCTTTATCACTTTCACAGAAGGGCCTTTTGTCAAAAATGTAAAGACAAAAACACAAATATTGAACTATGTCATGGAAACAATTTGATATGTCGTAAAACTCTGTCTGCAAGAACCTCCATCCATCCATCCATCATGGCACAATGGCGTGGAGCCTGTCTCAGCAGGGAGTGACTGAATCAACCTGATAGACATTCAGTCCGTCGTGTGGCTTCCCATATTTACAATGCTAAGTTCACATCAAGGAGCATCTTACTGGCAGGTGACAATACCAACCACTGAATCACTGCACCGCCCTCCTCAGCAGTTTATGGATGATAAATCAATTTAAACAGCCTACCAGCCAAACACGCATTATCTCCTCTAATGCCGTGCTTCCCTGGCGTTATTCTATCTCTTACTGCCTGTGTAGCCACAGCCTGATACTGCGAGCTCGTTGTAAACCAAAGCCAATTAAAATTACAAAAAACCATACCTTTGAGCACATGAGCTGGCACAGAATGCAAGCAGTGGCCATTAGAGGGAAGGAGCACTGTTATCTGACTGTGGTCGTTCTATGGCTCCAGTCTCACTCACTTCATCGTTTAAAAAAAAAGGACCTTATAATCACACTTTTCATGGTTAGAGACACATTCAGTTCTGTAACCCACTGATCTGAAACATATTGTCCTTGAAAATCATAACTTGGCAATGAGAACAGAAGGAACACCTTCTGGCAAGAGAAGTGATAATTTGAGCAAAAGTCTTCTAGCTTTATCCAGTCTGTGGCGGCATCATAGCCACTGGAGTCCGTGCCAGTGTGGACTCTGTCCGAGGAGGAGGTGCAGCACAGCATTATAATGTTCCAGCTGCAGTCAACACAATGTAGCTACGCAGATAAACTTGTTTTCCAAATCGTCTTTTCGCTGCAGCCTGTAGCCTCAATTTAAATTCAGTCATGATGGCTGCAAAAAGCATTTTTTCTGTATCATCAAATGAATCTATTCATATTTTTCACATCATGCAAACCGTAGTACTCATAAATCCCTCTGATAGTTTGCACTCTGGTCCAATGAAACTAGAAACTATGTTGTCTCTCTCCTCTCCATTAATAAAGCCGTGGCTGCTATGTAGAGAGGCTGACGGAGATAAATGGAGAGAGGGGAGGAGAGAGGGAGGGAGGGAAGAAAAGAGAGCCAGAGAGAGGGATTGAAGAAACCTCCGTTGTTTCTTATTTTCGAAGGCACACACACACACACACACACACACCGTTTCTATTTTCTGTTGCGCCGAGGGGACTGCATAGGAAGGGTCCCCAGAGGACAAGCAGGTTGACCTGTCATTTTAAAGCTTACATACACACAAGCTATGTGTTGCTATCTTTCTGGGGACTTCCCATTGACACAGTGTATACCGTCACTAAAGAACACTGACCTGTCCCTAATCCTGACCTTAATGGACACCAAACAAATAGTTTGACACTTTTATCGGTTTTATCAATAACAACAGCGTGCTTTAGAAAAGCGGTGCTCTCTTAGTGGCAAAAGGGCCCCACACTGTGAATGTACAGTAAGTAATACAAGGGCACACACACACAGTTCTGACAGTCTTCATGGAGAAATCCAATAAGCAGGTTATGTGACAGTGTGATAGAAAACAACTGATCATCCAGAGAACTAAATCCCAGAGGAATGTCCTCTCATAGTAAAGAAATATCCATCAAAGCTGTAAATGCTTATGAGCAGCTCCATTTAGAAAGTTGAATTTATGTCCTGACACATAGGCTCTTGCGTCAAATTAACTTTCTGAGTACGTAAATGTGCCAACAATGCCCCCCCACCACCACCTCCCCCATCAACAGGCTGCGAGTGTGTCGTGCCTGTTGCCTTTAATTGCTCCACTGTTGATTTGAGGCCATTTAAACTGGCTGTGACATGTATAATCCCTGTTGATTTAAATTTAGTTGTAGCTGTCTTTGATCAGAGCCGTGCCTTGGCAGCTCTCACCGAAGCAGCTAGGAAGTGCGACGCCGTGAAGGGTCACGTGCAGCATACTGAGCAGTGTTCTGCCCAGGTGATCATCTTCAGTTTAACATAGAAACCAGCGTAATACTTGTTAACTGACCGACTAATTCTTGACTTGCCAATCTCGAGGCCTTGACTCAGGCCTTAATAGGCCAGACAAAAACTGCACTGTCCTGAAATATGTCAAGTGGCTCAGAAACTAAAGCAGGGGTGGCCAACCGTGTGCCACGGAGAGCCAACATTTCTGCAGGTTTTCTTTCCAACCAACCACATCTACAGGTGATCCATCATAGAGGAGTTCTTCTTCTGTGATAAGTGGGGGAACCCCGAGGTTCAAATGAAAACTTACAGGCTGATCGCTGTTGTATGGCACAGGATTGGCCAAACAGGCCTCATGGTCAAGTTTAAGCAGTTCAGAAATGTAAATATTAATTCTGCTTTGACACGTTCAAACAATATCCAGGAGGTTTAGAATGTTCAACTATTTTCCAAATCTTCTACAAGGTAAGATATAACTTTTTGATTAGTTTCCTACCTTCCAGGCAGCCTAGACTTAAAATCCACTTGCAAACGTCCAAACTTGCTTGACATAATCCATTAAAGTGAAGGTTTTGTGTTATAATTAAACTGTTTCTGCACATTAGTGCAGCTGGGACTGATTTGAGGACTCCTCCTGTTGGTGCATTCAGGGACACTCTGACATCTGAGTATTGACTGTCTCTTTCTTGATGATGTTAGCAATTGGTAATCAATAAGACTGTCTCCTTTTCTTCTTCTTAACATTTCATGGCTGTTGGTAAAAGAAAAAAAAAAAGTGGTGCATTACCACCAACAATGGTGTGGGATTTGTGAGCATAAACTTTGAACAAAAATCAGAACTTTTCTTCGAAATATCTTTTAATTAAAAGTTAAACAAAGGCTCAGAATGGAATCTGTTGCGTTTTAAATAAGTCCTGTAAATCCATATATATATATAGTGTACATAGCCATTTTTTAAACGGCTATGTAGACACAATATCCCACGTCTGCTTATTGTTCATCTTCTAGAACTGATATTCTGACAGCTTAGCTGAACAATCTTTAGTCATCAGATGTCAGATCACCCTTGTACCATGTCATTTGCGTTAAAATAACACAATAGCTGATCTCCAGCAAGTTTTAAGTATTTGCCAAAGTCTCTCGCATTCTTTAGTGGTAACAGAAGAAAGCTCTGCAGTATGCGGGTGTGTGTTACCTGTAACACACACATGTCATGAGCTAAATACCAACCTAACCATTTCTTCAAATATTTTGAAGGTAACAAAGTAGAATCAGCAGATAAACATGTCGAATCAGTTTTGCAGGACGCTGATCTTTGCCATATTATGGCTGCTGTTTTAGCAGGCTGGGACTGCACTGTTGCTGCTGTGTACACTATTGCTCTATTTGATCAGAATCCATAGGGATTGGCCTGTCAGACCATGTTAAGTCAACTAAGGATAGGCTACGCACACTGGTAGATGTGCTGAAGGGTAAACTGGAGAGTCACGGTGAGGAGGAGGAGGAGGAGGGGTGAGGAGCACAAAGATGAGAAAAGGAAAGGGACAAGAAATAGAGACAGGGATAAAAGTGAAGCAGATGCTAATAGCTTATTGTTCCACATCTTATATTATACAGTATAATAGCTATTTGTGTCACTCTATTTACTCTCAGGCTTTAGCAGTGCTTGAATTATATGAAATCAAGAGGGTTTTTTATTCTGAGGTATCTATTTAACAAATTCTGATCTGAGTCTCAGTTTGGGTTGTTAAGTTAATTCAATACATTGCATTGCAATTCAGTGGTGTCAACAAAAGCTAAGCATGGAAACCTGGGAAGGCTTTATTGAAGGGCTTTTTTATTGTCTTGTATTTGATGTAGTTAAGAGAACTCTAAAGAAAAAAACAGCTGAGCATATATCTGGCCACATGCAGATGCATGCTCATCTGAATGTTTGAATTCTGGCAGCTCAAAAGAGAGCGATCTTGCAGGATGCTTATGGGAAAAAGGACTAGACATCTCAATCTTTGGTGTTAGACAATCAGGAAGTGGCGTTCTGTGTATTATTCCCAAGTGAAGACAAACTTTAAGAAGTTTTAACTAGTGTATAGTTATGCTAGTGGCTCTGCTAGGCTGGAATTAGGCACTTCAGTGCTTCAAGCTAAACGCTCAGTTGAGCCTGTTAGCATTCTAACATTTGCTAAAAGGCACAGGACACAAAGTACAGCTGAGACTGATGGTTTTGCAAGTCAACAACAAGACCAAATTGAAATTTTGACCATATGGTGGTACAAGATGAAAAGCTACAGTAAGGGATCAATAAATCTATTAGAATTCTAAGAATCCTAATGTTCCTGAGGGGACATGAATGTATCAGACTTAACCGGAATCCATCCAATAGTTGGACAGTAACCACATGCCAAGCTGATGGTGGTACTAAAGTCAGACGATCACCAAAGTCATTCTGATTCACCCCCTGACAACCATAGGTACTAAATTCTGTGCCAATCCATCTGGTAGACACCGAGCAAGAGGAAAATCTGTGGGAGGAGCTGGAGATGAATTGAAGGATCACTGAAACTAATGGGATTCATTCCTCCAATATTTCAGTCTGGAGCAAATATCCATAGAGCCACAACACTAACACAACGCTGAACATGACTCATTGACGGGTTTTGTCTAAAGAGGACATATAATATTTGTACAACTGCAAGATACAGGTTGTTATAAGTTGTTTGAATAAATGACCAATCCAGCACTGTACAGTATACAGTGTACAGTATACAGTACGCGTACATATGAACATCGATGATTTCTTATTAATACACTGTACTATAACTGAAGAAAGATGAAGACTGAGAGTGAGGAACATCCTTTGATATATCCTCTGATATTGTCAGAGTGTGTGTGTGCATGTGCACACACATGAGTGTGTACGCTCTGTTGAGTCCATATTAGCTGAGCTGTGATGTGTTCCTTACAGGCACAGGACTTGCCCTGCTCCTATCACTACTGATGTGTCTTTCTGTTTGATAGGGGGAAAATTTCCCCCGAAAGCCCCACCCCTGCACTCCCACCAACACCACCAACGCAGTCCACCCCCCCGACACACACACACACACACACACACACACAGTCAACAAACATTGCATCAATTATTATAATTGATAAATCAGTGTTATGTGTGGTGCAAACCCTGTTTAATCCCAGAAGACCTCGTTCCTTTTACTCACAAGAGAAACATTACAAATTAATGAAGTGATGTAGACACACACACACACACACACACACACAAACACGCTCACACACTTTCTATTAATAGAAGAAGGGGAATGATTTAACATTTATCAAGACAATCACATCTTCAGTTCTTTAGAGTAAACGCCTTCAAGCTTCTATATTATCGTGTGGCATTTCTTGGAATTCCCCAAACATGTTGCCTGGGTTGTGAGAATATGGAACTGAAATACTGTAAAATACGATTTTTGCTCGCTACGGTTTTGTACTTTTAAGATTCAACCATAAATTATTTCACACAAAAACTGCAGAGCTTACACACCACTGTGAGAACAAAATCTGCACTGTAGGGGGTGTCTATGGCTTGTTCAGACAGAGGGGTTTAAATGCGTCTGAACAAATGTAACCTGAAAAAGCCAGGAGCAAGATAAAATACTCTGGTATCGCTCTGTTACCAAGGTTTCCTAAACTTTTCGTACCCAGGACGCAGAAGAAAAATGTCGTCTCAGTCTGGGATCCAGTCTCATTAAAACATATTGCCTCTTTTGTCAAGTGACGGCGCACCAGAAAGAGCCCTGCGACCACAATGTCGTACACAAGGACAGTTAATAGCTGTAATCCAGACGCTGTGAGCGGCGAGATGAGTAATGCTGAGGGACACTGGAGTCTACTTTCGCGGAGCAGAGACACTAAACTCTGCAGCTGTAGACCACTAAATGACACACCGGCTCTGCGGAAGTCAGTGTTCATACCGGAGCCTGAAAGGTAGAGAGTGTTCATACATAAAATCCATACCTAAATTATCCTCACAAACTTGTGTGTTGACGTCAGTTCATCTAAGTCGGAGCCCACACACGCAAACACACACTTGGAGGTCATCATGTGGAGTACAGCAACCGTCAACTGGATGATCTTGGTTCAGACCCGCATGTCAGCAGGCATCCACCCTGCTGACTATGAGCAAGACACTGAATCACTGAATCCTTATCAGCTGCAGGGCTCCTATCTGAGCTGAGTCCGACCTCCACAGAGATGTGAGCCAACCTACAGGCACCATAACAAGTCTACCACAATGTATATTGCCATTATTTGCAGTAATGGTAGCCGTGGTATTAGTAGAGGTGAAAGAATGGATCCCTTCCCAGACTGTAACGCACTTTTCACCCCATTTTAACTCCTTCAAATCCCACCCAATGTTTGGTTTCTACAATACACCATATTCAGACAATTTGTTTCTACCAACATTAACCAAGCGAACAGAGCAGCTGCCCAGCAACAGCCAGGCAGACTTCAATAATACAGTATATTGTGTTAAAGGAATAGTTCAACATTTTGGGGAATTCACATTTTCTTTATCTTTCAAAAGTGAAGTTAGAAGATTGACACCAGTTTCATATCACTTAATTAAATATGTAGCTGGATCCAGGCAGCAACAATAGCTTGTGGTTTTATGGGAGGTTACGTGCCAGGCTATTTCTTGGCCAGAAGCCATGACTTCCTGGAAACCTGGAAAAGATTCCAATTTTTTTTGGCCTTTGGACAAACCAGGCTCATTGTTTTGCCTTGCCATTCAAGAAACTAAGTTGGCTGATTTCCTCGCTCCAGCTTCATATTCATCAGACAGGTATTGATCTTCTCATCTTTTCAACACTTAAAACTTAAATACACGAATTTACCAAAATGCTAAACTTCTTTTAACTCATCCCATATGTTTTAATCCCCTGTTCAACACAGCCATAATGTATAACGTTTAAACACTAACGCTGAAAGTTAACGCAGAAACTACAAATGGTTTTAATTAAACAAGATGGCTGCGTCACCAAAAACATTGAGGAAAAAGAGAAAGGAAGCATGGCTTTGTGAAATTCTGCTTTAGACATGTCCCACTGCCAAATGACAAACTATTGTGGTAAGCACAACTTAGAAATAAATCCAACTTGACTTGCATAACCTTGTCACTTCTAGTCAGTCTTAATGAAGCGTGCTTCCACTTTTTCAGTTACTCAATATGCAATTAACCACCAGGGTGGATATATTTCTGTCTCTTGCCAAAATGCCATTGAGCAAATTCTTTCATTTGACACAGAAATAAAGATTCTTTGATCATTCCAGCACGCATGACATTAAATTATCCTGGAGTTTCACAGAAGTGCGAGGATTCCTTCATTGTATGACATCACTTTGATCTAAATTGCTCTTTGAAATTGTGCAATATACGAGTCATAATAGTACCACACATGTCAGGCAGGGTACGACTGATCAGAGGTTTCTATGTAAAACAGAAGAAGTTTAATCAGAGCCTTGGAGAATCACAGAGCTAAAAAGAAACTAGGTTTAAAATCATGGAGACAGATGGTTTTCTATGGCCAGCCACATATTTCATGGTTTAGAATTAGCAGCGGCTGTAGCTAATTTAAGCTCAATCATTTAGGACATGAAGCATGGTCATTATGAGTAAATGTCAGATGCCATTTCAAAAAAATACATATAAAAATAATAATGAAATAATGATGTAAATTGGGAATGCTGTGGTTCAAAGTTCTTTCTTGGAAGTGGCAGCTGGGAAAACGACCTCAGCACAAGGTCCATGTGTTATAGAAATAAAGCTGATAGATTGAGTTGGTTCTCGAGTTGTCTGTCATATCATATGATCCACTTCAGCACACAGAGTTTATGCAGTTGCCACAAAATCGGAAATTGCCAGTTTTGAAATTGAGCCAAAAATACAAATTTTAACATCAAAAATGTCCACTGGGTTCTCTCTGATGGGGGTGGTCACGCGATATGATCTTTATTGGCTTCTGAACAGCCTCTAAAGGTCACAGCCAAGAGGGGTAAAAACCAGGAAGCAACACTTTCCCTCGAAGGTAATGCTTCCCTGCTGCTATTTAGGAAATGGTTTGCATTTACTTGGTTTGTCAGTTTTTCACTTATTTCCAGTAAAGCCACATTTCCACTGCATTGTACAGCTCAGCTCGACTTGACCCAGTTCGCTTTTGGCACCAGTTACTTTTTTCTATGTCATTTTCCACTGCAGGTATCACCCCCTAAACGTAGGAGGAATTCTTAGCCGATCGTCACATTGCTGCCGCCTGAAACTGCCATCACATCATCTTCAACACTACACAAACACACAGGAATAATCTTGTCACTCCATCCAGCTGTCAGTGGATCCTCTCACTGGCAACAAAACAGAGGAACGTCTGCGCTTTGTCAGTTAATCACAGCGTGGTTTTGCCATTAAAAATTTGAATAAAAAAAGATTGCGGTTGCTATTTACGGCAGCAGAATTTCCTGCATGGTGAAAGTGATGATTCTAGTGACAACTCTCTCTGACCAATCAGTGGTCTGCAGTGTTTTCGCTCCACCTTTTAGCACTGGCTCAGCTCACTTGGAGCCTCGGCTGAGGTGATACCAAAAATAGTGCCAGCTACCAGGTGCTATCAACATCTTTTGCTAATGGAAAAACCAAAAAGCATGTCGAGCCGAGCCGAGCCGAGCCATTCCATGACGTGGACATACAGCAAAGACCATAAACAAGACCACAGTGAGAATAATTGATGCAAACAGGCTGAATCTACAATATTTCACAATTCCAGTGATGCAGCTTATAGCTCTTCACTAGCACCCCTCCCTCTATCATCTCTCTCTCCCTCTATCATCTCTCTCTCGTTCACCCTGCTGTCCTCTCAGCCAGTCTTCCCCCCCTCGTATATTTCCAGTCTCGTCATCCCTTCCACGATTTATGGGTCTCCCTCTCTCTCTCTGTCTTCTCTCCTCTCTCCTGTCCTCGTGTCTTTAAATCTATCCTCCCTTCTTAACTCACTGTAGCTCCTCTACCATTCTACCTTCAACTCTTATCCTCTCTCCTCATTTTTTTTCTTTGTTGGTCCTTGCATCCTACATCCTTGATCTCCTCTTTATTTTCAGTTCTTTTGTCTTTCGGGTCAGCCATCCTTTTTACTCAACTCAGCTAAAGACAAGTGAGCATTTTAAAAAAATCAATACACACCATTTATTCAGCTTCAGTACTACTGAGCTCGTTTTTACATGAAGCTTTTGCAAAAAAAAAACAATGCGTAGACAATGGATGGACGGCGGAGTTACAAATACACGAGGAAACTTTTTAAATTTGGTTTTCTTTCCTTTCAGTGGCTTAGCGGGGATTTAGCGTATCACAAGAGCACCAGCTGACAAAATGAATTAGTTTTATCACAGAGAAATTATGGTAGAGATAACAGCAGTATTTCCCTCTGCACTACGCTCCTCCTCACGCTTTCCTTTCTCCTACTCCTCCTTGTTTATCTGTCATCTGTCTGTCATCTCCTGCTCTCTTTCTACCTGCCTTGTGTGAGTACATCCCTCCTCTTGTGTTTCATCTCTTCTTTTTCTTTACATGTCTACTTTTGCAACTTTTCTGCTCAAGTACTTACACTTATACGGATACTTTTAAATTATTTTTTTGTCTGCTCAAGCGTAACACATCTGCTCTGTAAATCACGTGTCCTGTGTTCTCTTTGGAGAGAAAATCTGAAACCAAAAGGGAGAAATGTGTATTCATATTGTCTTTTGGTTTCATGATGGCGCCCGCTAGTCTACAGAATACAGCTTTTGATTATATTCTTGTTCTTTTACTTCAGTGGGATTCTGAATGCAGGATTTTTTCTTGTGGCACTCTAACATAAGAAACTGATCTGAATCCTTCCTGCACCACCACTTCTCTTTTTCTTTCTCTATTTCTTCTCATCCCTTCATGCCTGCTGTAACCACCCCACCCCCACTCAGCCACCCAGCCACCCATCCTGGTAATAGATGGCCCGTGTTGGTCAGTGTGACGGAGTCATTCTGCTGCCAGTCCATCCACCTACTGGTCAGATCTATACGACACCGGCCCCACACTATAAATCAACACACACACACACACACACACACACACACACACACACACACACACCAGCAGCCTCTGATGGGTGCTCGGCCTCCCTCCATTCTGACGATTGATGCGCACCTTGTTGCTAAACGGCCGAGATAATTAAACCCCACGCATCCCTCCCCTGTGTGTGTAGGTGTGAATTCCCTGCTGCTGCACTGTAGCACACACACACACACACACACACACACACACACACACACACACACGATTAGATGACACACGTCTTCCTCTCTCCTCTCCCGTCCTCACACACATTGCACTACAAACACACACTTTCAGTGGTTGCTCTTGCATTTCTACACACAAACGCACACACATAAAATCTCTTTTTCTCCATACAGAGCGAGGGGGGGGGGGAGAAAAAGCACCTGCTGGGCTGTAAAGCACTCAGACAAACAGCGTCTGTGTTTGGGGAGACTTGAACAAATGGGAAAATTATACAGTGGAACCAAAGCGGCGCCCTTTCACTCAAAGGTGCTTCACCCAAACTGTCTGAAGGGAATGCTGTGAGCCTACATCAGCAGCTATTTTTTATTCAAGCGGAGAGTATGTCTACAACAACGTACACACACACATCTTGCAAGGTTTTCTCTGGGTAACCCGTATGTTTTAAAGTTTAGATTATATGTGGGGCACAGTTGAGCCGATAAAGGGGTCTGTGGGGTGCCTGGACCAGAGGCTCTGTTTGAAGGGACAGTTAACATTTCTTATTGGCAATGTCAAATACAAAACTGCAAACGGTGGCAGGATGACCACAGAAAGGAAATGAAACTTCCAGTTTGTGGCTCTCTCCTTCTGGGCGTCCTGCTCCTACGTAGGAGGCCTTTTATATGCCAGTGCTCAGGGTCCCATTGTTCATAATAAATCCATGTAGAAGGTAAAGAGGGAAAAGGATGAGTCTTTACGAGGCAAATAAAAACAAATTTAAACTCAGCATTTTTGGCTGACTTTGTGTGTATATGTCCTGCGCTGCATCTCTGGCTGAACGCTGCTGCTCTGTCCGCGGGGGGGGGACTGTCTCTCACCCATGATGCCCAGCTTTTAGCGCACTCATGGTACTTCATACACCCACACACACACACACACACACACAAACACACGTTTGATGAATGAATAACGAGCAGCCTCACGCTGACTTCAAGGACCAAAATAGCTCAATCAAAATGTTGAAAGGTTTTTCCCACTGTAAGTTCAGAATCCCGCTATGATTTCGGCTTCGGCTAATTCATGGACACACAAACACGCCATTAGATTACACACACACAGATGGAGAGAGGGGGATAGAGAGAGAGAGAGAGAGAGAGAGGGAGGGAGAGAGAGGGAGAGACGCTCATGTTGTCTCTCTCTCCGGTTCGGTCTCACTCGTGCGTAAAAACGCTCTCTGCCACTCGGTCTCTCACCTCTCACATCCACCCACGGCATGGACCAGGCGCGCGCACACTCGAGCGAATAACTCTCCTCCTCTCTCTCTCTCTCTCTCTCTCTCTCTCTCTCTCTCCCTCTCACACGGGCACACACACTACACGTACACACAAACAACAAGTAAACTCATCACACAGACGCGCAGAGACGCGTAAAATCGGAGCGTGGTATCCTCTTACCCGGTGTTTTGGAGCAAGTAATCCTGAATCCTGATGGCAGAATCTTGACCAGACGAAAACGGTGATAGATTTGCTGAAATAATCCCACCTCGGGCTCTCTCTCCTCGCGTGTCTTCTCCGTCCGGTGCAATTTTCTCAGCTCTCCAAAAATTGACGGGACCAAATGTGGAAAACTGAGAGGGCAGAGGAGCTCTTTTCTTCTCCTCTCTTGATTTACAGCCGAAAACACTCTCGCTAGCTGCAAAAAAAAAAGAAAAAGAATAAAATCCCCCTTCCTCCGCTGCTCTCCCTCCTTCTCCAAGATGTTGGAAAGCTAAGTCTGCTCCAATTAACCGCAGTTACGCATCCTCTCCTTCTCTCTCTCTCTTCTCTCCTCCGCCCTCCGTCTGCCCCACTCCCTTCTTTCAGGACGGGATGTAAGACAGAGGCAAGTAGGTAGACCTCTGTGCTCAGTCTGTCTCTGTCTCTGTCCGGGCAGTGGTGTGGAAGAGTCGCTCTACTTTGCGCAGCCAAAAATAACTTCCAATCTCCAAACTGGAATCCCGCGAAGCACTCGCACTATAATAATCCCTATTAAATTCTTTTTATAATTTTTCAGCGCGGCTAATGCGGCATTTATGAGTTTATGGTCAATCTTACAGCACTCTTTGGTACTTTCTGCCCTTGTGGTCCCCTGTAATATTCGTACAGGCGGCGATACTCAGTGTGAGTGCTTCATCAATTATGAAATCTGTAACATTCGCGTAATATTTCTCAATGGACCTGAACATTGGATAGTAGTCAGAAGCCTTACTATAAGTTTCACTGCAGGATACTTGTTTTAAACGTTAAACCGGGAGAAAAAGTCGACCTTGATGGTGAGACAATCAATAGAGTCCCACTGTGCAGGTTGGTGTCTTCAATATATTGATTAATCGGTTAATCAATCCAGAGGTGCCGGTGGAGACGCACCATTTTATGCCAAAAGGGGAGCAGCTGCAGTGCAGGGGTCACTTTTCCTTTTAAATCCCCCACAAGTCCAAGTTTGGCGAGTGATAACAGCCAATCAACTCATTCAGTCAGCTGATCGATTAAAGCGATCATTCCATTTCCGGACAGAGGTCGATACATCTAATATGAAATTCAAGGTTTCAAGCCAAGGTCTCTGCTCTGCTCTGCTCTTTTTTTGTCCTAATCCATCCGAAGAGACGGGTCGGGGAATAAGAGACCACGCATGTTCTCAGTTCACCCTCCGTTTTCTCCTCTTTTCTCCGTCCTTCTTTACTTTTCTCTCTCTCTCTCTCTCTCTCTCTCTCTCTCTCTCTCTCTCTCTCTCTCTCAAGAAATGCGTCCCTCACAGGTCAGAGTGCTCGTCTGCCCTCCGTCTCGGATCTGGATGCGATCCCGAGCTTCACTCCTCTGCCGAAATCAGAGAAAAGTCCACTTGAAATGACTTTTGCGGATCCTTCATGCAGCGCTGACGCAGCGGGAGAAGAGCTGCTTCTTCTGGGTTCTCCTCCAAACCGAGTGGGAGAGGAGTAAGAGAGGAGGGGGAGGAGGAGGAAGAGGAGGAGGAGGAGGAGAGGGGAGGACGAGATGGAGCTGAGCCTCCTCGCTTTCAGATACAGAATAGAAAGAAAAGATGGGGAGAGAGGAAGAAGAAGGAGAGGATATGTGGAGGACAGAGTCCGCTCCTGTGATTAAACCAGAAAAGAGAAACCCCACTTATGGCTCGGTGGCCGGAATGACTGGGGAGAGAGACGGGGGTGGGGGGGGGAGATCAGATGTGCCTCCTTTTCCCTTCTAGAAATAAAATACTGACTCGTCTCCCTCAGATACTTCACCACCTGCCGAGGAAAGGACAGATAAGAGACATAAAATCTGCCATTTCTTGCGGAGGCTTTTATCCAAAGTGCCTTTAGAGAGTCCACAAGAGAGCGCAGAGCTGTCAGGGAGAGAGAGAGGGAGAGAGGGAGAGAGAGAGAGAGAGAGAGAGAGAGAGAGAGAGAGAGAGAGAGAGAGAGAAAAAGAAAAAAGAAATAACCTCCCTCCTTGTATGTTGATATTGAAACCTCCACGTCTTTCCAGATGCCAAACACTTCTCTGTCCCAGATAAAGAGGGATGATTGTGTGGTTGGAGATAAGACACCACCACAAATGACTGGGACAGGACAGGACAGGCTGCTGCACCCAGCTGCTCTCACACCCCGCGAGAAGGGCGCTGTTCTTCAGCACCACCAACAAACCTGCCTGTGTGTGTGTGTGTGTGTGTGTGTGAGAGAGAGAGAGAGAGAGAGAGAGAGAGAGAGAGAGAGAGAGAGAGAGAGAGAGAGATGTATCTTTTATTTTATAGCAATTTAGTTTAGAACTTTTATTCTGACATTATGGTGACTGTGTGTGTGTGTGTGTGTGTGTGTGTGTGTGTGTGTGTGTGTGTGTAAGAGAGAGCGAGAGGGGCCAGTATTTCATATTTTTTTACATCACTTATTTTTATTGACAGGAGCAAATGAAAATTAGAGAGAGAGAGAGAGAGAGAGAGAGAGAGAGAGAGAGAGAGAGAGAGAGTGAGTGTGTTTAAGAGAGAAAGTAAAAACTATGCAAGTGTTGCTGCTGTTTCGGTGTTTGAGGATGTTGAAAAGTGCCGCTTTGTTGCCCCCTTTTGGCAGCGGAAAGAAATCGTCTGGGGGATGGAAGAGAAAAAGGATGGACAGGGTGGAAGGCATTGAGGAAGGAGGGAGGGAGGTCACTCATAGAAGGAAATCTTTAAAAGACGCAGAGGTAGCTAAGAAATAAGTAATGAAACCAAAAAAAATACATAAATAGAATTGAACTAAAAGATAAAAGTAGGTCTAAAATAGATAGATTTAGAGATACAATGATTTTACCTGGTGGTACTCTGGAGTAGATTAGTGCATGTCTAGGATAATATAATGTACACTGTGTGTTCTGATGGTGTGACGGGGGGCTTTGTTAGAATGTGCCCTGTTGTATGTAATGTACAGGTGGAGCTGATAGAAAACGTGTGTGTAAATGTTATTAATAGGATTGAGCTCATGAGGTGGGTTGAACACATCACACACACTCTCCCGAACAGCGAGGGTGAGACGTGTTAGTTTCTCCCCGAGTAGATTAACTCATGCTTTTAAATCAACTGTCCGTATTAAACATGAAACTAGTTTTAGCTACAGTGTATGCATTTAGTGCCCCGCAGAGGGATTTTCAGGGCAGCATTATTCATCAATGTCTTTGAGAACAGTTAGAAATCAGCGTCACAAGTCTAAAAACGATCGAGGTGGAGGCACATAAAGCACTTGGTCAGGGAGAGAGCACGGTTTGGGAAGAAGAGCTTCATCATTGTAGTAATAATCAGAAGTACTTGGGTCAGAATTATGGTCATTCTTGAAACTTTTGCCAACATGACTGTATGTAGAAAGCAAAGAGCATCACTCCATGTCAGAGTGTGATGTTTTGTTGACCCACCCATCCACCCTCCACAGACTTCCTATCCCCTCTTTGCTCCCAACAGACAAGAGTTGTAATTAGTGCTATGGCCTCAAGGAGTCTTTGTCACTTGACCATAAACATATGTTGTTTTGAGGCATTTGCTGAAACGACTGATGCAGTCTCTCTACAATTATCCCTAATCACTAGTGGCTTTGGTGCTGGGCAGTGCAATAGGCAGAACCAGGAATTTGAACCATCAGACACTTTAGTGGGCCGTTCAGTCATAAAGGATGATCTGCCTCAGTAACCGCCATACAGAGAGGCTCCACACACAGATGGTATGAGGTCAACAGGAGTGATGTGAAGGTGAGATTACATGTGTGACAAAGGTGACACATTCAGAAACATGCATACTATACACACACACACACACACACAATGAGATAAAGGTATTTCCCAAATCCTATCAAACCCTACGGTACTCGTCTGTCCCTCAAATACAGAGTAAGTATGTAAGTGTGTATATGGTGTATATGTATAGTATATATTCAACACGCATATGTGTGTGTGTGTGTGTGTGTGTATATACACACACACACACGTATATACACATACATACACACACAGACATATGTGTGTGTATAAATATATATGTGTGTATATATACATACATACATACACACATATATACACATACATGCACACACAGACATATGTGTGTGTGTGTGTGTGTATATACACATACATATACACACACAGACATATGTGTGTGTATAAATATATATATGTGTACATATACATGCATACATACACATATATACACATACATGCACACACAGACATATATATGTGTGTGTGTGTGTGTGTGTGTGTGTGTGTATATATGTGTGTATACATACATACACACACACACGTATATACACATACATACACACACACACACAGACATATGTGTGTATAAATATATATATGTGTGTGTATATATACATACATACACACACACATATATACACATACATGCACACACAGACATATATGTGTGTGTGTGTGTGTGTGTGTGTGTATAAATATATATATGTGTGTATACATACATACATACATACACACACACACACATACACACACACATATGTATATAAGAAAACTCTACATCCAGGCCTCATTAAAAATATGCATTTGAGCAGTCTTGCAAACAGTACAGCTGTAGCTCTAGGAAGAAGTATAATGAGTATTCATTAGTGCATGGGTCCAGTATATCATAAAATAAGTCATACTGAAAAAGAATGAGATGCATGAAATGAATTATGCACATCGGAGCTGTACTGTATATTTCCAAGGCTAAAATGTGCCAAAGTTTGCAAAGTCTGAGGTTACACAAGGTTGTACAGACAGTATGCACTGTGAAATCATGCAAATTCAAACGTATTAAATATTAACAAACATTAAGACAGACAACTGCGCAGTGAGGGGGTGTGTATGGTGAGTCTTGTTAAAGCTGGTTATCTTGAATGATAGCTCGTGTGAAGGGGCTGGTGTGGGCATGTGATTTTGGGTATTATTGACCATCTCAAAATGGAAAGCTTTGGAACAGATGGTTAACTAGATGTATAGTGTCATTGGCAATCCTTCCTGCCCTTTTCTTCACCCTGATGTCATGCCGCTCCTAGATGGAGGGCAGCAGACAGCCAATCACCAGAGCGGAAAATATGCTGGACCTAGGCCTCGCAAGAGGAGACAGTCTATCTAAACTGGGAGGGAAGATGTAAGGATGGTTATTATTATCAACACTGCTGATCTTTAAAACTGCACAGAGAGACACTAAGTGGTCATTCCTACTAAATTCATGCTTCTTTCATTATTTACTTGAGTATGTCATCAGAAACCTCCATGAAAATCTTCAAGCAAATGACCCTGGACTGAGCATCAGATATTACTTTACAGATCCTGCTGCCAAAGAATTTTGTAGCCAAATTGCAATTGGTGTCCAAATAAGCTGAATTTCCATCATTCTATAGTAACATTCTTGGTAGATGGAAAAATGTGCATGTGGCAAATGAGAAAAAAAGAAAGGGTTTGTTCTGTTACTCCATCCACTTGATGAGGTTGCAGGTGCTGCATGTTGCCGAGCAAGGATACCGACTTAAGCTTATGCTCTCATTATGGGCCATTGTTTTAAATTTTCATCAATATTCACTGAAGAATGACTGAATATCCATATTTTAAGGTGTGTGTCCTGTTGCAAGATGACAGTGTTCATCAGTTCAGCGTTTCTGAGTAAAGTGGGTCCTCCCAATCACAGGTCAGAAAGTGTTTCCAATGATGATAGAAATGAAAATGGAAAACTGGGAGAAAATTCGAAATGGGCTGCCAATTATGCACCAGTGACAACAGTGTGTGTGCTGAAAAGACCTTTTTTTGAAATCTGGTTTTCAAACAGAGGTTTGCAGTACAGACTGCTTTAAGACAGTGTGGGTTACATATTGTTTGGATTAAATCTTTTACATCAATTGAAAAAAATACCACTCGTCTTATGTTGCACAAGCTTCTTGGAGAACTGTTAAAAGACGTCAGATGTTGAGTCTACAGCCATGCTGTGGCTCTATAAAGGTAAATGTTAATGTCAGCATGCTAACATGCGCGCAAAGATGGTGCTAACGTGCAGATTTTTGGTCATAAACCAAAGTATTGGACAAAGTGACATTTTGACCTGATGTTAGTACTAGATGAAAAGTCAGTGGATCACCAAAGTCATACAAAACCACTAATGTCACCCCCAAGTCGGTGCTAGAGGACAGATCATGAGAGAACAGAGTCAGTAGGTCTCCTTCTCTCTGGATTTCATCTTTGTGAGTCTTGTAGCTTTTGAGATGTTTCAGTCTGTACCAGGCTGGTAGTCCTTGTCTTGAACAAATAGAAGTTCTTTCATGATGATGACGCTGTCTGGAAAGTTTAGTTTCATCCTGAGGGAAACATTGATGTTTGTACCAGATCTCATGGTAATCCACTTACATTATGAGCCATTTTAAAACATCCAGGCCCCACTGACTTAATTTGGGAGACAGCGCACTTACTAGCTGCTATATTGTAGCAAACACATTATGTATTTGGTGGCACCACTAAGTTTGTGAGACAGGGGCGAGTAGAGGAAGACAGACTTTTCACTTTAAGGTAAAACCATATCAGTGGGATGTGTTCTCATTCCATTTAAGGTTGCTGGTGAAGGGTTTCCTCTGGAATTGGAAAAGACTCAATTGGCAATTGACAACTGAGCTCTTGGTAATAAGGCCTTAGTTGTGAGTGCTCAGCAGTTGGGCTCGCTGACAATTGTTAGCATGTACCTAAGAGACTTCCATTCTATAGTGATGAATGACGATGGAGTCATTGCACTCTCCCACTGCATCTTGGGTCTACTTTTGAAAGGAAGTTTAGATAAGTCTGTCTACCCTCAGCATTAGTATGTTGTAACCACCTGGGCCTTGAATAAAATCCACCACGGGCTTTGGAGAATGAGGGGAATGAACCTTTAGTGGTGGAGTAACAGACAGTATTTTGTATTCTCTCCTGTGTTACCTGAATGAAGACTGCAGAGTTGAGATGTTTGGTTTTTTATTTTTATCATCCGTCCTGATAGAAGGCATGGCATGCCATTTGCTTTTGCCTGAGGAGAGATGTAGACAGCAGCAAAAAAAGACTGAAGCAAACTCCCAGAGTGGAGCAGAATGGCTTGCAGAGAAAAAGCAACATTTTCAGCATGAGGAAGCCGAGCTCAACAGGAGCTACTGAGCACCACTTGTTTTTGATTTTAAAACATACATCCCCTCCCTTTTGATTTGCTGCTGATTTGTGTATCACAGTCCACTTGAATCAGCATACACTCCTTGCAGCTCTACTGTGCCTCTGATTTAAGAGTTTTCCTGGAAATAATGCTGAAATGAGGTCATTGTAAGTTCTGGTCAGCAATTGTAATTTATTCATTCTGTTGCTTTGGGTGTGAACGCTAGAAGGGCAGCATGGAAACTTTTGTGTCCTCGAGCAGTGATGTGCACCAGTACGTTCTCCAGTATGTTTTCTCCCTCTCAAGACTCTAATTATACAGGTCCTGGGGAGGGAATCCAGATCTCATCAGCAGCTGGTGGTTAAAATGTCCAAGGGAGAGCTCAGAAGTATGGATGAAAGCCAGAAGGCAGAGTGTCAACTAGTATTCAGAGGCAAATCCACATGGTGGAGAAAACACATTATTCACAAGAAGCAAATCTGAACAAAACTGCACAGTGCCGAACACAAGACAGTGTAGTCTGTATCAGTTAATGGAAGGATGTGCTTAGATTTAAGATTCTTTTAAGAAGAAAAAAAAGATTCCTTGGTTCTCAATGAAGTGTAACCATAGTAATCCTAGTGAAGTGTTCCATATCAAAAGCCTTGCAAGCAAAATCAGCCACAGTATCATGCCTGTTTGTAACCCCTCCTTGTGTCTTGTTATGGGGGTCGAAGATATGTGTAGGTATCACAGTTTGGTCCTTTAACCTTTTCTTCAAAAGAATAGTTCAATATTTTTTGGAAATACAGTTGCACTCAAAATTATTCCTCCCCCACTGCAAATTAGGTGTACTGGCAAAATGCACAAACTTTCAGCTGTGTTCAATGAACAACCCCAAACAAGAACAATTGAAATAGCTCAACACAACTAATATAACAGATGGTTTCTCCAAATTCAACACATCATGTCAGTTTTAATGACTACTCCAAATTCTCAAAATTATTCAACCCCCTGTATAGAATCCGTTATAAGAGCACTCATTTGCAAATCAGGCGTTGTCTCAAGTATACCTGATGCAACTAATGAGGCCCTTGATTAGTATTATCAAATACCTGGACCAGCAAGGGGGTTTGTTCACAGTGATGTTTGGTTAGAAGTTAGAAATAAGCCAAGAGAATTGTCCAAAAAGTTAAGAGAGGAGATAATTGCCTTCCGCAAACAAGGAAAATTATACAAAAAGACAGCAAATGCACTGAATGTTCCTACAGATACTGTTTGAAGCATAGTTCACAAGTTGAAAGCTAAAGCAACACTGGCTACACTACCTGGAAATGACAGAAAGAGGAAGTTATCAACGGCTGCCACCAGATTGCTGAGGAGACAGGAGGCCAAAAAACCTTCCAGTGACTGTAAAAGACCTGCAGCAGGACTTGGTGGCAGCAGGCACTGAGGTTTCAGTTTCTACAGTAAGGCTCATACTAAACGCTGAAGGCCTCCATGTCCAAACTCCAAGACGTACACCACCACTGACCCAAAAGCACAAGATGAGTCGCCCCCAATATGCTTGAGAAAACATCATGCTGTCTGTGAGGAAGCTGAAGCTTGGGCCTCATTAGACCTTCCAACAGGACAATGATCCCAAGCATACTTCAAAGTCCACCAAGGCTTGGCTTCAGAAAAAGTCCTGGAAGATGCTAGAGTGGCCGTCAGTCACCTGACTTGAATCCCATAGAAAATCTCTGGTGGGATTTGGTGGGTTAGGTTAATTGGTGACTATAAATTGTAATAAAGGTGTGAGTGTGAGCATGAATGGTTGTCTGTCTACAAGTGATTGGCTGTCGACCAGTCCAGGGTGAACCCTCTCGCCCAAATTCAGCTGGGATTGGCTCCAGCCCCCTGACGACCCTTAAGGATAAGCGTTATAGACAATGGATGGATGGATATTTGTATACAGAGCAAAAGCAATAACATGCAGTCAATGGTTACAAGTAGCTTTTAGCAGATTTCAGTTTGGCTTTAAAACTAAGATAGAGCTGCAACTCTTTGTCATCCGGTAGCGCATTTCACTGAGTTGGCATTACCTGCAAATATCATGGACTTTGAATTCTACATATTTAAATTACAACAATATTTTACAAGATTGCACACTAAGCTTGTCTACAAATCTGAGTGTGAGCAGCAAACAGAACAGAATGTGGTGATGTAGAGGTAGCAGCAGGAACAAATTAAAATAGATACCATCAGAGCCAGCAGGGAGCAAAAGTGGAATGAAAAGCACTGTTGGTCAAAAATGTTAAAAATACCCATTCACCTCTCATGAAAATATGACATACAACATGTGAGCCAAGGCAGTTTCTGCAATGCTGTTTTGTTGTCTCCTCGATCATCTTCATGCACCACATGACTAAGACTAAAGACTAAAGACTAAAAACAATAGTCGGGCTCCTTGAATCACTCTCATGCTACAAAAAGGTAGTAACACTTTGGGTCATAACCTCTTGTTTGAGAAATGCTACCTCACAGCATAGTCTAGAGAGAACAAACAGTAACATTAGCCACATGACCTTCACTATAATCATTTGAATCCCAACAGCTGCAAAATGCAAACTGTGTCCAATTGTATTCCCTGCTTGACTTCTCTCACACACACTGTGTTCATTGTTAATGTGTCCCTCACTAAAGCTAATTTTCCAAAAGATTAACGTTGTCACAGATTCACTCAAAGGGTCAAAGGGAAGGATCAGTATCATTCAATTTGACATGATGCTGTTTGACAGAGACTGTACGTGGTGATGAAGAAAAGTGTACTTACTATTTATGGTGTCTACGTTTTTTTACTACCACTTTGTAAGTTTTACCAGTTTTGCTCTATAACCATAAAGACCTTTAAAATGAACACACCACATTGCCTAAATATATACACGTCAGCTCTGTTATAGAAAACTATTCTGTGTAGCAATCATAGTGTAGCAACTGTACTAACTAGGTGGGGAAAAGCTTTTGATTTCTTAACTTGCTGGAAAATATTGCGATGGGGCTCATTAGATACTGGTCAGTATCTAAAGACACCGGTCAGTATCTAAAGACACCGGTCAGTATCTAAAGACACCGGTCAGTATCTAAAGACACTAGTCAGTATCTAAAGACACCGGTCAGTATCTAAAGACACTAGTCAGTATCTAAAGACACCGGTCAGTATCTAAAGACACTAGTCAGTATCTAAGACACTAGTCAGTATCTAAAGACACCGGTCAGTATCTAAAGACACTAGTCAGTATCTAAAGACACCGGTCAGTATCTAAAGACACCGGTCAGTATCTAAAGACACTAGTCAGTATCTAAAGACACCGGTCAGTATCTAAAGGCACCGGTCAGAATCTAAAGACACTAGTCAGTATCTAAAGACACCGGTCAGTATCTAAAGACACCGGTCAGTATCTAAAGACACTGGTCAGTATCTAAAGGCACTGGTCAGTATCTAAGACACTAGTCAGTATCTAAAGACACCGGTCAGTATCTAAAGACACTAGTCAGTATCTAAAGACACTAGTCAGTATCTAAAGACACCGGTCAGTATCTAAAGGCACCGGTCAGTATCTAAAGACACTAGTCAGTATCTAAAGACACCGGTCAGTATCTAAAGGCACCGGTCAGTATCTAAAGACACTAGTCAGTATCTAAAGACACTAGTCAGTATCTAAAGACACCGGTCAGTATCTAAAGACACTAGTCAGTATCTAAAGACACCGGTCAGTATCTAAAGACACTAGTCAGTATCTAAAGGCACTGGTCAGTATCTAAGACACTAGTCAGTATCTAAAGACACCGGTCAGTATCTAAAGACACCGGTCAGTATCTAAAGACACTAGTCAGTATCTAAAGACACCGGTCAGTATCTAAAGACACCGGTCAGTATCTAAGACACCGGTCAGTATCTAAGACACCGGTCAGTATCTAAAGACACCGGTCAGTATCTAAAGACACTAGTCAGTATCTAAAGACACCGGTCAGTATCTAAAGACACTAGTCAGTATCTAAAGACACCGGTCAGTATCTAAAGGCACCGGTCAGTATCTAAAGACACTAGTCAGTATCTAAAGACACCGGTCAGTATCTAAAGACACTAGTCAGTATCTAAAGACACCGGTCAGTATCTAAAGGCACCGGTCAGTATCTAAAGACACTAGTCAGTATCTAAAGACACCGGTCAGTATCTAAAGGCACCGGTCAGTATCTAAAGACACTAGTCAGTATCTAAAGACACCGGTCAGTATCTAAAGACACCGGTCAGTATCTAAAGACACTAGTCAGTATCTAAAGACACTAGTCAGTATCTAAAGACACCGGTCAGTATCTAAAGGCACCGGTCAGTATCTAAAGACACTGGTCAGTATCTAAAGACACCGGTCAGTATCTAAAGACACTAGTCAGTATCTAAAGACACCGGTCAGTATCTAAAGACACCGGTCAGTATCTAAAGACACTAGTCAGTATCTAAAGACACCGGTCAGTATCTAAAGACACCGGTCAGTATCTAAAGACACCAGTCAGTATCTAAAGACACCGGTCAGTATCTAAAGGCACCGGTCAGTATCTAAAGACACCGGTCAGTATCTAAAGACACTAGTCAGTATCTAAAGACACCGGTCAGTATCTAAAGACACTAGTCAGTATCTAAAGACACTAGTCAGTATCTAAAGGCACTAGTCAGTATCTAAAGACACTAGTCAGTATCTAAAGACACCGGTCAGTATCTAAAGACACTAGTCAGTATCTAAAGACACTAGTCAGTATCTAAAGACACTAGTCAGTATCTAAGACACTAGTCAGTATCTAAAGACACTAGTCAGTATCTAAAGACGTAGAAGGATTATATCTTTTTTTAACCGGGCCCTGTCACATGATTTAAGTCATCTAGAAACAATAATGCCCATGCGACTGCTTCAGCATATGTTAACTGTATTTGATAGTATACTATAAATTAGAAAGTCCAAATTTGAATTTTGGGATGTGTCCCCAGGTCTCTAGTCCCAAAGACTGTATGACTACATGCGTGTGTGCGCACACATCCTCATACTTCTGTGCTTGAGGACTTTCATTGACATGGCACTTTCCAGTCCATTATCCTAACCATCACAACAAAATACCTCACCCACAGCCAATATCCTAAACCTATTTCTAACCTTAACCTTAAAACCAGGTCTTAAACTTAAAACTCTGAAGTCTTTGAAGTTGTGCGGACCAGTAAAAATGTCCTCACTTCCCATAGCTGTCCTCACCCTCTTGGTTAAAACGCTGTTCTGGTCCTCACTATGTAGCAAGAACAAGATGACCCACTCGGTGGTATGTGGTGTGAGGAAGTGGTACGTGGTTGGAGGTGCGCGAGGATGACAGAGAGGAAGAGAAAGACACGGCGAGAAAGGGACAGAACATGAAGAGAACAGGAGGAGGAACCGGAGGTTAAAGGGTAAACAGGCATTTGAAAGATGGCTTAATTGCTCTCTACACCAGTGGTTCATTCTCTCTCTCTCTGTGTCTCTGTCACACACACTCACGCACACACATACTGTTATGGTTCTAATGAGCACTTAGAGCAATGAACCATCACCAGGCTCTGTGAAAACTGGTTACTATATGCTCACGGCTCGTGGACATGTGAACACACACACACGCACACGCATAGATCACAGCCATCTAGCACTCCTCACAGATGTCTGAGCGCACACACACACACACACACACACACACACACACACACGCACACATAAACACAAATGGCTGCACAATTTTTTCTAATGGACAGTTTCAAGTTTGGTGGGTCCAGCAAATTAATTTGAACCACTGTTTGACCTGTGCGACCTCACTTTTCAACACTGCCCGTGCCAGTATGGTTCACAGATACGGATGAAGGTTAATTTGAACATCTTTAACTTTTCCGGACAGATCAAAGCTCTGCGCAGCGTAGCTTGGCATAGATTGTTTTGTAATTGTCCGGTAAGATGTCCGCCCACGATCCCTTTAGAATTAAGGCCATGCTTGACAATTGCGCACATGACTTTTTACATCCAATGCCGTCGTTCAGTGCCGGTGCAGGAAGTAGTGTGTGCTTTATGGAGCCAAAGCAGAGGTGAGCATGACCACAATCTTTCCCTGGCGTTAAGCAGAACTTATTTGCCGCAACCATAATCTGTTCCTCATCTCAACCGCATGCAGAGATGTCATGTGCAGATATTGTGCAACCAAGCAAGTTACAAATGTTTGCACTGGATCTTAAAAAAAAAAGTAATCGTAATGTTGACGTTCTTGTCTGGCATCAAGGTTGAGGATGTTGATTTTTTGTGGTATTGGCAGTGACAGCACCCCTTTCATATAACTTGGAGGCATAATGTAACAAAATGTAAAATTCAAGCACTTGTCCACCTGATGTCTTCTGTCATTTGTGTACTACCTCCTGCTCGTCTGTTTGACTGGCACCGTGTGCGATCTGTTTGTCATCTCTTGTTGTTAAAGGATATGTGGATTTAGCCTGGAGAGGCACTCCTGAGTTTCCTCTACTGCTATCGCTGCCCATGGCCCTGATCCTACCCACAAATATGGAAACTATCATATCATCGGCAAACTAACAACGAGAGGGCACCGGACATCTGATGCGGGCGATGTGCGTTTAATGTGGGTTTGCTGCTTCTGAGCACAAGCGCAATCATTGCCCAGTCGTAACCGCCTGCTTTTAATTGGAACCACGACAATGGAGGTCCCCTAACCTTAAAGAGGTCATTCTAACCCAAACCATGATGTGTTCATAACTTTGGCAAAGCACTTATTTGAACTCAATCTATGATTTTTGCCCAAATCCTAACCAGCTTGTTTTGTGCCTAAACCTAATCAAACGTTAGCTACGGCATTATGAGCTCATGAAACAGATTTATTTCAATAGTGATTTGTAATAGCTTTGGAAGGCACACACACATGAACCAGCTGACGCTTCGTTTTCTGATGTCTTGTTCTGAGGCGTGGACAAACAGCCCATTTTTAATACAGAGGACTTGTCGGATTCTTGATGAGCTTCCATGGAAGACAATGGTTGGTCTGTGTTTCCTTGTGACATTTAACAATTAACAGGGATTTTTAGGTATTAGAGTGTGTCTCTGGATTGTTTCTATGACTTTTGTCAGTCTGCCTTGTTGGTAACAAATCTATACTTTTAATTTACAGTTTTCTGTTATTTTGCTGCTGAGTTTATTACATAAATCTCTTGAAAACTACCCCCATGCCTAATTGTGCTTGGGCTCTGGTATCAGAATAACAGACACACAGAGAAATGCACACAGTCTCCTGATCAAAGCGGAGCCATATGTCTGCAGCCTGATGATGAATATGAGAACTGACAGACGATTAGACAGCTGATTAGCTCTACGCTGAATGCTGTGTTTTTCTCTGTGATGCGAGTTGTGTGTGTCTCTGCGTGTGTTCAGACGCTGGAAACGGGTGCGCACATACATCCGTGTCTACTCCGACTGTACTCAACAGCTGACAGAGCAATTTTTATTTCAGACAAACACTAAAAAAAAAAAATGTTGCTCATCTAACCACTGGCACACAGCTGTCCTGATACTTGGAAGTTAGTAAAGTCACTTCCACTTCACTTCTACAGGCATGGAAGGAAATTATTTGAATACAGATTGTTGTCAGAGAATCTTTTTGTAACAAAAACGCAGCGATTACCATATGAATCCCGTAAAACAAGGCAGCATAAAGAAGCAGCGTATGACGCGGGCTCATTGTTGAGAGCGAACACTTTGACAGTCTGATTGTTTGGCAGCGATCTTCCGCCTCTGCAGTGATCTGTTTGGACAGTTTTCCGCTGCAGTCACAGAAACCTGCCATCGCTTCTCTGTTGTTTTGCAAAGGATTCCGAGCAGCCTTTCAGAATTGCATCAGTCACTGTATCTGAAAGAGTGTGCATTTCTTTCTTTCTTCACCATTCATTAAACACCCAGTGACAAATAAAACCGTACACAATATCAGTGGCAGCGAGTCACTATTCATATGCTAACACCTACCATGTTTATGTGGTTGTTAAAACTGAAAGAAAATATTTAACGTTGCAATTCTTTAACTAATTAATAGACAATAGAATTCATTATCGGTGTGTGTGTGTGTGTGTGTGTGTGAGTGAATGCTTGCATGTATTTGCCTAAATTCTCAAATTGGCCTCAAATAGTTTTTCAGTAACATTTTGGATGTTCTGTTTTTTTCTAAAAAGGTTTGGCCCGCAGTGAGACAGGGTTTGGCAGTGAAGACTGATAAGAAAGAGGATTGGTTCATGATTTAGATTTCTTTCCAAGTGTAAGATGAAACGGTAGATACTCATGTCTGTGCGCTAATCGTGGGTAACAAATACATCTACCAGTAACCTCTAAACCTCATGAATCTACACATTATATCTTGTCAAATCCATAAGCAGGCACAAATACAGAAATAACAATTTGTGGGAAGGAGGAGTTAGTGTTGGAACTAATTCTTGACGAGACTAGTCTGTTCGTGCCTGAGCTCTTCTGCTGCAGCGTCTCAAACATCGGTTCCAAATGCTGGCTCAGTATGGTTCTTCACTTTGGCGACGTGACTCCAGCAAGTCACGATGCCCGACTCAAATGACAGCTAGTTAGAGCACACAAACAGCTCCTACAACTTTGATGCTTTTATGTTTCTGCTTGTGTGCACATTAAGAAAAGAAAAGAAAAGAAAAGCTATATGATGTATAGCACAATGCACCCCGCATCCTGTCCTCGCACCCTGTAAACATTCACAAGTCCTGCTGTCCTTTTCTCTCAAGTGAAACTTGTAGTACCTTAAAGGCTGGTAGCATATTACGTAAGCAGCTCTACAAATCAAAAGATTCATGTGTTTACCTGACAAATGACAAACAGTATCCAAAGACCCAAAGGTTGCTGCCTCCAATAAGACTTATTTGAATAATACTCAAGGTATCCTTGTGCACAGCACTTAGCAACCAATCAGCAACAGTGAACCTCTGCTCCTGAGCAGCAGTAGGAGACATTAGCCGTTCTGAGCAGGTCCCAGGTGTGAATATGTGAACGTGCACAATGTGTTCTGCGGGAAAAGAGAGTGTTCACTTTCACATGGACAGCCACAGAGAGACAAAGTGTTTTCCAGAATCTGAAATGTATGCCTATTAAATGGGTTTTTTTTTTAGTTGCTGAGCCGCTAATGGCTTGCAGTGTTTTGAATGTAGTGACAGATTTACACGTACGGCTGACAAGGTTTGAAGACACCACACTGCCTTGTTTATGACGCATCCTGCAAAATATTTCCCTCTGATGAAAAACTGCTGTCTTTTATATGGAAATTGTAATACCTTGTGTAATTTAGTTAATGAGAACCATTTTATCAATCAGAATTTAAAATGCCGCTTCCCAGAATGGAATTTTGCGAGATGTCTTTTATGAGAACAAAAACATTGCTGCTATAAAGCCTTTTTTTAATGCCGTCTCACTCTGTTTGCCGCAGCAGGTGATTACCGTTTAAAGAAGTATGATGGCCCACAGGGGAGGATGCTAGAGTTTCTGTAAGCTTGGGTGATTGCCTGACTTAACTTTGACTCACTCCAGGTGCACTTTGGTTCCTACTGTACCTATTAAACAGCTAAATAAAGCTTTGAAATCGAGACAGTGACATCTAAGCCTGGAAGCTCCTAATTCTAACCATTACCAGACTCCAGTTATAATTATACTACTATTATTATTCTGCACATTTCACACTCATTTAAATCTCTCTGTTTGCCCCTTTTACAACTTCTTCTCCTTTTTTGAAGTCTTGGCAAGTCTTTTTTACTTAATGTTTTCTCAAACTATGCATGAAAGCGTGTATGATGGCCCGCGTGAACAAGAACAACAGCACATGCAAACAAACACACACATTACAACCCCCCCATCCTATTACCCCCTCTCTGAAATAATGAGGATGTCATGAGACAGCTACATATACATTCTTTTTTCTTTTTTTTTTTTCTCTCTCCATAAAGAATGAGAGTGCTGATGTGTATTAGACTTGGCAGTAATGTTTACATCAGCAATCTGTTAAGAAGCATTTCCTCTTCCCGTTCCTCTTTTTTATGCTGTAGAATGATGATTTCTCTCCTGTAAAATAAATGTGTTGTCCAGCGCTTAAGAGGACTTGTCAGCTTGTTCTGTGTACATTAACACACTCTTGCACCTGTCATTACTTAGTGTTTCTCAGTGGAAACGTACACACACACACACACACACACACACACAGAAAGTGGATAAACATATCTTGCTTTAGTATCCCTCTTACTTAGACTTCCGTCCGCATGTATTCCATTTATCTTGTATATGTGCTTTTGCACTTGGCACGGGCACTGTGCAGTCTGGCATGCACTAGCGGGCATGTCACACCCCGTACATACGTACTGTCTCTCTCCCAGTCCTCCTCTCTCTCTCTCTTTTTCTCTCTCTCTCTCTCTCTCTCTCTCTCTCCAACATGCTCTCTGCATGTTCCTGGCATGCACAGGCGGAGGCGTCACTTCAGATTTGCAAGGAGAGCATGACTGTGTGTGTGTGTGTGTGCGCACATGTGCTGCTTTTTTATGTATGTCTGAGCATCTGTGCATGAATTTCTCGATAGTTATTTGAGGCGTTTAGAGGATCCTATGAGAACATTGTGTTTTTTTTTTTTTTTTTGAAGCCCAGTTTTTGCTCCTGGCAAAAACATGTATGAAAGCATTGGGACATATGTTTGGCTCTAACACAGCAGAACAGGCATTCATACTGCACTGTACTGAGCTGTATTTCTGTCGAAAGCACTGTATATCATATTTAAAATGGGAGCAGGCAAAAAATAAGTAGAATATAGTCTTCTATACTGGGGCATCCAGAACACGGTATACTGTATCTAGAAACACCAGCCTTATTAGATTTTTGTTTAGCATATTCATCATTTATATTAATGTAAACACATGAATGCTCATGATTAATTGGCAGCAAAAATTGGCAATTAGATACATTGTTATGCGGTTGCATAGTAGTTAGCATGCAAGGTTTCAGGATAGCCAATAGCACAACTCGTTTGATGAGCTCTTTCTCTCCCTACAGGCGGACAACAAATGGCAAGGCTTTGTGACAGCTGATGAGAAAGCATATGGCATGTATGCAAATGAGGGAGATACCAAGGTTTCGCAATTTCTACTGGCAGTAGTTTCATTGTTATTAACCGCAGTAATGCAGGGATCACAATTTGGCCTGCTGTGCACCCTGCTGACCCAGGGCACCTTTGGTGCAAGTGCATACCTTTATGATAGTAACTTTCATGACTTCTAGACACATGGTATGGCTTTAACCACCCTGTGAAGTTTTTCGGTAACTGCAGCAAATTACAATAAAAACTATGTACATCCCAAGGCTGTTAAGGTTAAACAGAAGTTCATAATCAAAAACGATGCCCACTGTCATCAGTAGTTTTATGTCTTAAACATCCTCAAACGATTTTGTTTTGTTTTTTAATTGTAACGTCATTCTGTGAAGATTTTGTGCTCGTTTGAGTCGATGTTGAACCTGGCTGTCTCCTGCACTGTGCCATCTGTCAAATACTTGCTGGTACACCTCTGCAGTGATTTGCAGTGGCAGATATTTCTTTATGCTGTCCTATTGCTTTATGAACTGTATCGCTGCTGGATTTCCAAATAATTTCCTCACTTTTGCCTCTTTGAATGACTGTCAGGTCAAACAACAATTCATCTGGCCCACTGCTTTCTGGAGGGACACCAAACTGCTTCTGTGACTGGCTCTGCCCCAAAGGCACGGAAGTGAAGGGCAGGTAGCCAATCACTGACCTTTTAGTTAATATCGATCCATGCACATTTGGCTACTTCTACTTATATATTGGATATTACATGCACACGTAGACTCATGGCACATGCAGAGTGACTCTCTCTCTTCATTACTGCTGTCACACACATGCACACACACTTGGCTGGCTCGCTAAGATCTATTTAACACATTCTAAGTGGGCCAGACTTGGCACAGTTTGAGAGAGAACAGATAGAGACTTGAGCAGAGTGGTTGGAGCCAAAATGACCCCTGGATGCGTATAACATCTGGGGCACAGCTAACTGATTAGCCACACTAACAGTACTAATGACTGTGGACATTAGGAAGTGATCAGGGTGTGTTGTCTGTAAAAAGCTGAACGTCTATGATTGCTGCCCATTCCAGACAGAGTAACTGACCGACTTGTGCTGTCTTCCAGACATCAGCTGTAATTTTACCATTACCAACTAACTGCATTGTTATTATCATGGTTTTGTGATACATTTTGTCACCTGGAGAGCATTTGAAGTTGCTTATCACAGGTGGATGAATGGACATCGTGTCGTACCTGTATAGAGTACTCCCCCAAAGAAAAGCTTCTATATTAGCCTGCTGTGGCTGCTAATGACACTTGTGCCTAACAGAGTGCAACTCGATCGCACAAACACTGCGTCAGTGATTTAACCTGTTAATTAACTCAGAACAGGTGCAGGGGGCAGGACTAAAAACTGAGACCCCATTTACACTTGTATCCAGATAAAATCCCAGTGAGACTTTACAGAGTCTGGCCTGGACACCAGCATTAGAAGCTTGAGAAAGTCTTTAAGATCAGAGAATTTCGCAAAACTCCCCACAATCACCCATCCAATGGGTGAACTTTTGAACACTACTTTAAAAATATTCACAGCTGCCGTCATCTCAGCAGGTCTTTACGTCTTTGAATTTAACTCTCTGAAAACTGCAGACACTCCTCAATTTATTTAAGATCAAAAGTTGAGAGGAGCATCATATTGGGTTGTTGGATTCCACATGATAGACAGTGAACCTTTCACTTATGCAATGAAGCATTGCACAGAGACGAGCGGCTGTTCGGGCGACAGAGGCTACAGAGGCAGAGGTGGCAACATAAGTTCAGACCAGATATCATGAGGAGAGGGGCATAACATTGGCAATATCCTCATTCTGTTTTGAACACTACAGCCAGGGGTCAGAGCACCCCATTTTGAGTACTGACGTGTCTCCCTGCAGATATGAAGAGAGAGAGGAGCAAACAGAAGAGAGAGGCAAACAGAGCAAATGAGATATACAGAGTGGATGGGAAAGGTAGAGAAAGAGAGAGGAGTGGAGAGGGTACGGTGAGTGAGAGCTGGACAGAGGGCAAAGACGAAGAGCGCAATAACAGAGAGGGCGACAGAACGATGAGAAGAGATAGGCAGGGTACAGTGACAAAGGGGTTGAAAGGGCAAGTACAGTGTGCGGCACAAAAGGTTGTGTAGTGACAGATGGCTGCAGGAGGAGGCAAACTTTCCAACTGTTCTCCCCCTGCAGAAGATGTGCTGTGTAATTCTGGTCTGTCCTCGCACTGCTTTTTCTTAAATTAGTGGATAGGGACAAAGAGAGAAGGGAGAATGTCCTTTATCAAGACTGGTCAGCAGTCAGTCAGTCAGTCCTACAGTTGGCCAGTAGGAAATTCTGTTGGACAACTGGTCATTTAGTGCTAGTCAGTCAGTTAGTAACTGTCAAATCAACTATTTAACTTAGTCTTAGGTTAGCAGGGATTTTTAAATGCAGAGTGCACTCAGAGTTTAAACTTTTGAGACATTTGGCCCACCTGAGGTTGTAAAACGTTCAAGCCTAAAGCTAACTAGCTAGAAGCACCGTTCTCTTCACAGAAAAATAATGCCTGGAAAAATGGTTCTGGGGTTTACCCTGTGTTCTGCAAACAATAATATGAGAAGAGAAATACATTTTGTTGACTTAACTGAGCAACTGGTGATCAGACTCTGTTGGGCCTTTTCCGCTACAGGGACTTAAGGAGCTGAACATTTTAGACGTTTTCACAGGCTCTGCCACTCTCCACCTTTTGGGACGAGTTCCTGAACCTACATTTGGCCAATGCGATCCGAGTTCCTGGTACTTTTGGGGCAATGGAAGGCAACGGCTGTTTTGTAACACGGCTGAATACTGCAGGATATGTATCTAAATAACTGCTGTGAGGAAGTGTATATTAGTATATAATGTTCTGATTAAAATAGTTTGACATGAATATTTTGCTGCCTTGTTATGCATTTGTCTGTGTAGACTGTAGATCATGTGCACAGTTTTGAAGAGTTACTTTCAAAAGTTTCCATTAGTGAGCTATTGTGGGGCAGCATGACCAAATATCACTAAACTACTGTATGCATATATTTTATTTTCCCAAGAAGAAACCAAAACCTTATGAAATATCTCCAGCATTGGGTTCTCCACTGAGTGTCTTGCCTGTTCTCTCCAGGTTGGTTGCCTGAAGAAGCGCTCAGCGTTGGGGACCTGGTCGGCTGTGTGGAAGCTGGACTGGTGCCGCTCCGGTTCACTCTCTTCTCCATTCTGTCGACCTCCCTCCCATCAATTGGTAATGCTGATGTCTAAAAGGTTTTTATGTGCAAATATAAAAGAAAATCAATATTAATGTCATTTATTCCATCGTTGTGCGTCCCACAACTGTACTCTCTATATCAAACAGTGCACGACATTTACGATAACCTCAGTGTCACCATTTAACTGATGTATTTCCACAATGGTGTGGTTTGTAAAACACAGTGGAAACTCAAAGCAAAGCCTTGCAGATTCTTATGAGCTCAGGTAATGGGAAGCTTCAGGTTTCTGCTTATTAACTTCCTGTAGTGGAAATGTGATTAAGATAAGTTATTCCTTTATTAGTCCCACGACGGGGAAATTTACAATTATTGTTATTGGTCATTCATCACATAGTTACACTATATTATCACTATTAGTCACTCATCTGCTGACTAAGAAAATGTTTTTAAGAGTTGGTCCCAGTAACCTTCTTCATCTGCAGTTCTGGGCATTAGTTCTCCTCCACAACCTTCCCACTCAAAGTCTATGACTAGTAAAACACAAGTCTCAACACTGATGAACTTGAACTTCCTGTTTCTCTTCAGACGCATGAACTGGAACGAGCCAAAGGGATATTTATTTTGTCTGAGCTTTAGTATTTGTAGTTCGTGAGTTTAGATCGTGCGGCTCCTGAGTTTCTGAAACTATTTGGTTGAAAAGGAGCACCAGCTCGCACTCAGTCAAACATCCCCATTAGTAGCATCCCTGATGCTGATGGGATTTGAGCGACCGGAGTTCAGTCTTATCATTGGCATCAGCAGCCTCTCCTGTGGGTCCAGTCCTGTGCTGTTACCCCCCCACACACACACACACATTCACACACACACACACACACACACACACACACACACAGACTCCTCTACCTCTAAACGGACTTTATCTCATCTCTCTGTGTTGACATCAGCAGTCTGTCCTGTCCTCCCTGCTTCTCTCTGACTCCATTTAAAAACCCTCTTCAGTGCTAAAACCCATTACTGCACTATCAACACACATGCATGCAGATACAGGTGGACATAAACACTCAGACGAAAGACAGTATGGACCGACACACACACACAACCCTGCATAGGTACAAACTCTCAATAATACCACATTTGGGTTTTTTTACGTTTTAGTGATCGTGCAAGACAGATATGTCACAGAATATATACAAAGAAGAGGGAAAAGGGTACATGACCTAAATTTTAAATAAATGGAAACAAATAAACAGAAGCAAAACATGAAAAATGAATGTGTGGGTATTAGAGTTACTTATTAAATTTTTTATATTGATATCGACCAGTGTGTCCAGACTAAAGTTATGACAAGTATGATGACAGTCTTCTCCTTCCCTTCCTCTCCTTCCTTTCCTCCATCCTTTTCACTTCCTGTCTCTCTTTGTCCTTGTCATCACATAGGCTGTGAGTCATGTGCAGCTGAGTGTGTGTGTGTGCGTGTGTGTGCGTGTGTGTGTGTCCAGATAGAAGGTTATTCCGAGATGCCAGAGTAGCAGTAGATAGTGATCTCAGTCAATCTAATGGAGCTGAAGGGTCCCACACACACACGTCCGCAAGCACACACATACTTTCTCCAAACCGCTTTAATCCGTTTAGGGAGCATACTCTGTATTTGAGGGACAGAGGAGTACAATAGGGCTGGATAGGATTTAGGAAATATCTTTATCTCATTGTGTGTGTGCGTGTGGGTGGGTGGGTGGGTGTCCTTGTGTCTTTACAGTAACCCTGCCTGTGTTCTGACTTGCCTGTCCTGCATGGTTGATTTCATCAAACCTGATAGCCCTCATAGATCAACAGATCTCACTCTTGTCCTTCTGCTGTATGAGTTGTTTTCACAGTGATGCTTCCATCTCAGTGGTCCGTGCAATGACATGGATTTCTTTACTATAAGATGCACAATACCTCTTCTTTGAAAAGGGGCCAGTAGGGCAAAAGTATTACTTTTGAGCTTTTCTTCTTTATGAGAGAAGCTTAAAGTAATAACCTCCAACTTCTACTGCTTCTCTTCATCGCTGATTGATACCATACAATAGTGATTTAACCTTTATCCACTTCAGGAAAGCTGTTTGCGGTTGTAGACACCCATGAGATGGTCCATTTTCACTGGAAATCCTCCGCTGAGCAGTAAGTGATTTATACAGGGGCAACAACAGTGTCTTGGAAAAAAAAATAATATGGCAGAAAAAAATATGAGAAGCTCAAACACAGACTGCTTTCATTATCACAGCATGCTGGTCCTGTGCCTAAATTAACAAATGCCCCGAAGCAGTGACCATGTAGGTTGTCACAGGTGCCACCACAACTGAGAAAAGTACAATATTACAATAGTTAAAACAAAAAAGGTAAGATTTATTGGAGAGGTACGCTTAAGATAAGAGTGTCAGGATTCACTTGCATTTCCCCAGTAAATCGTGCTTTAATGATAATTAACAAGGAGAGAAGAGAAGATCAGTAGCTCAGCAGGCAGTAGAGGAAGGCCTATGGGGGTTTGGAAGTGCTGGCTGACAAAGAGGAGGACTAACGGAAACAGATGAGCTTGGCTGGGGTATGAGAAAAACCGGCTGAGGGTGGGCCGCAGGTGAGGACGGGAGAGGGTGGAGGTGAATGAAATTAGGAAAAATCTGGAGACAAAGGCAATTTCTGGCGAGAGGCAGGTTTCAGGCAAATAAGCATGAATTTATCAGGTATTCTAGACAGTCTACAAGGAATAAAGACAATGTTGGTGCAAAGGTAATCAAGGGTGTCTCCAGATATCCCATCCAGCTGTTTGAGGTTGGAATTAAAGGCAGGACCCGAGACATCTTGTTAAGCACCCAATCTCTCACTACTGGACCCTAGCTCTTTCAGTCAACCATATACTGGAGACCTCTACCGTGGCAGTAAAAAAGCCAAGAAGCACTTAACTGTGTAAGTGACTCAGTGAAGCAGGGAGGTGGAGGGAGATTTGTGTAGGAGAGAGATGATTGAGCTGAGTAAGAGAGGCAAGTTTAGGCCAGCTGACCAAATGTTCTGTCCTGTTCTCAGCGCTGTGCAGCAGCATGATGGTGTTTAGCTCTACGTTGATGCAGATCACAAGTTGTACAGAGCAGATAAAGGCAATGCAAAATGTTGGAGACCGGGGGCTGGCAAAGCAACTAAGAGGTGTGCAAAAAGCCACGATCAGTGTTAGTTAATTGAACAGTGCTGAGGACACAAGTGTCGTAAATTGTGGCGTATCATAAGATGGACAGTTTTCTTAGTTTGGATACGAGGGTGACTGAAATTAGTGGTCTTGGAGAACCGATCCACAACGATCAGGATGGTGAAATAGCCATTTTATCAAGAGAGCATAGAGACAGAATGAAGATGGATATGGTACCTTGACAAATGTGGTACAGGACGATATTGCCCAGGACCAGAAGGGGTTTGACGAGGTAATTTGGAGATTAATGGAGCAAACCATGACAAAAAAATTGGAGAGAAAGCAGGAAGACTCATATGTGGGGTTGCCTCACTGTTGTTACTGCTGATTAAGATGCAATAGAAACCCATGACGCTGCTTACTGTATCTCTGTCAGGGTGTTGCAAACTATCAAAGAGACTGTGCGAGCCATGAGAACCTGACCAACTGTTGTCCAGTAGCATCTGGATACTTACTGGTAAATACACCAGAGCAGCTTGAGGCAAGTGAAGGTAGCAAGGTCAATGAAGCTTAGCAATGGAGAAGATAATCCATAAAAGACCCAGGAGTCATCGTGTGATGCTCAGGGACCAGCCAGGACAATGAGACTAGATGTTGCGCTGAAACAAAACAAAAAAAAACGTCTTTTTGGACGTATTTGTGAAACTTAAAACGATGTGACGACCCATCAGACTAAATGACTTGTTAAGATATATAGGTTCTAAACAGCGTGCAGTGCATTCCGACGATGAAAGTATTTCCGTGCCTTTGCTCACTGATCCATGGAGCAATCAGTGTGCAGTCACTGAGGTGATGCTGCCATTAGGTCTGTGTCTAAGTGCTCTGTGAGTCTGAAGATCCTTCCTTTCTTCTGATAGTCACAGCTCAGTCTAATGCACCAGATCTTTTTAAAGACTCCATCAGGACCTGTAGGTAGGTCACAGGAAGGTTAAACTGGGTCATGGAATTATTCTTAAGAAATAAGGTTAGTGGTAAATGCCACTATACGCCACCACAATTTTCACAAGGTAGTAGGTTTGGTAAAATGACAGCAGTTTCCCTTAACTTCAATTATTCCTATCACTGAACGTGAGAAGGTTTAAGTGGCTGATTGAAGATGATTAATATCCATGTTATTTCTCACTGTGTAATCGTATCATCTGCAAAAGCTCGTTCCGACTCTTTACTGAAACTATGAGATGTTTGTGCTACCTGAAATATTCAAACCACCAGTCATGTTGGTTTTATGGCTGAATCACTCTGTCAAATGTAAATATTACAGATCTCTGCCCAACACATCTGGTATCTTTGAAAGCTCGGGGATCTTTGTTTGAAATAAAGTTCTGACCAGCCTGAGTTTGTAAAGAGTAACACGTATGGTTTTTGAATAAAATGTATGTGTTAACGCTGTTGATTTGAAATCTGGCCAAACACACAAATGCACGGACACACTGAAAAAAATCACCACACAATCCAGAATCAAATCCCTATCAAATCACAATATCTTTCTTTTCAGCGATTTTGTTTTTATACAAGTAGCTCACTTCTCCTCTTGCGACACGTTATCTGTTGGCTTTTGACGCTTTTTCGAAGTGTCAAGATGAATCAGCCTGCTCCCATATTTGTAGCCATATTTAGATTTATTTCTGCTCATGTCTGCATTAGCTCTCCTAACCCTCTCATGTAGGAAAGTTGATGATTCGGAGATAGTTCCCCCTGCACCACTTACAGCTAAAAGCACACACTGGAAAAAATGAGCAGGGTTTGGGAGTGTTTTTAACTTGCAGCATCATCCACTATTACTCTTGTCTTGCAAGTCAGAAGATCTTGCAATATGGTCTCTAAACTGGATGGAAATATCACTTTGGACATCCAATAGATTAAACATAAAGTGTGTTTTGGATTTAAAAAAATCGTACTGTATTTTTGAAGGTCAGACTCCAAGCTAATTGGAAACTGTATTTGGACTTTTTTTTTTTTTTTTTTTTTTAAATCGGCATGTTGTGTCTTAAAACGTTCTTATTAGTGAGTTTCCCTTGATACACTACAAAAAAAATAAATAAAAAGTAGAATCATTTAGTGGTGTCTAAAAGTCCTCCGGACACCATGAAGTCTCCCCGCTGGTGCAACAGACTAAAAGAAAGAGATAAGATAAGTATTGAACATCCTAAAAATAACGTGATGGCTCTAAATGTAGGGTGAAATAGCTCTGGTTTGTTACTTCTTGCAGTGTGTGAACCTTGTTCTACTGAATAGTCAAGTACAGAAATCCACTTACCCATCAACTAGAGTTTTAATACATGGTCAGCATCTTCAGGTACACCTCTCTCTTATACACACACACACACACACACACACACACACACACTCCCCGTCTCCCTCCATGCCTCTCTCTCCACACTTGAGCTCACTTTGAACCCCTCCGCCCCCCCCGCCCCCCTCTCTCCCTCCCTCCCTCATCCTCTCTACCCAGCCGGGCTTTTTCTTTTCATTGCTAGCTCAGCTGTCCAGCGGGGTGACTTGCTGTTTTAGCTACCGCCTCACTTTGCCTCATCATCCATTTTCTAGTTTTCTTCCTTTTTCATATTTATTAAGCCTCCCGACTGACCTCAAGCGTGCCTTTAAAAGCAGAGCTGACCAGTGAGGTGAGAGATCACTCAGTGTGTTGCCTTTAGAGCAAACCGCAGGAAAAATAAATGGAGTAGAGAAGCCTTTGAATAGAGTTTAGTGTGTATTTCATCCCAAAAGAGCAACGAATAAAGCAAGTCAATTTATATTTGTACATTAAAACCAAGCAGCTGAATCATTCTTCTGCTTGTGGAGCTGCTCATTAACTAAACCCCTTAAGAAAATCACCAGTGTGTTTTTTTTTTTTTTGTTTGCCCAAAAACCCTTTTTCCCCACAATCAGACGCTGCCCTGCTACAGTAGATTAATATGCCAGCTGCAGTCCGAATGTTCTATAATTCTGAATTTGACAATAATTATGGCCGCATTCAAGACCTTCTCAACAACTGATGGTAAAGTACCAGGACTGTACATGTTGAACTACACAGCCTGGCTCGGCATATTCAAGGATAAAGTCATTCATTATGACCAGAGGACAGCTAACGTAGAGAAATACTGTGACTGATGGTGCTACTGTAGCGCTACTGGTTAACTGGTTCACCATCCAGCCCCATGAGAGGTGCATACTGCATGCCACCAAGCTTCAGGCACCATTTTGCAAGTAAAAACTGGGCTGCGTCTCATTTTGGTGAGAAGAATGCTTTACTCACTCGTGCTTCTGTGTGACTATTATGATGTTTGATGTTTGAGTTTTAACTTGGTCCATGTGAAACACAGAGTAGTCAGCGGAGAGAAGAGACAAGAAAGAGCAGGCAAAACAAAAGAAGCAGAGTTTAAGAGCTGCTGGAACACTGCAGCTGAGCAGCACAATAGTAAAAGTAGTGGGCAGGTGTTCTTCATATTCGTGCTGGTAGTTGATGATCACATGACCAAGGACTGAGGGACAACTTCTGAGAGCTAATGAGGTGTGGAGTAGCACATCTGCCTTTGAGTATTCATGTTCCATCAAAAAATTGCCAACCAAAATACTTCCTGTCTCCTGTATGATTATCAGAAGCTTTATTAAGATTCTCAGCATCATTTTACATAAACCACCAGAATTCTGTGATATCAGGCCTCATTTCCAGAGTCTGCGTAGATTTTCTCACAGAAATTCTAAAGGAAGAGATTATTTCCAAGTTAGAAACTCATATCTCCCATCTTCTCTGACAGTTACTTTTGGGGAGTTAGTCCATATAGAGATGTTTCACTTTGGGGTTCCTCTGGGGATTAAAGTTGACCTGAATTAATGAGTTTGATGACAGCCACGGCTTGTGACACGAGCAAAGAGACGTTTAAAACCTTAAATAAGTAGTTGAAGGAGTAAAAAAAAAAATCTTCAAAGAAAAATGACGTGCCACCAAGTGTGTAAGCCAACATGCGATAACCCTGCCATGCTTCAGCCCATTCCAACATACACACTTCATTTCTCTCTAATCCTGCACATGTTAGAATTTACGCTCAAAATATATGCATGCCGCATTTATGTGTATGCTTAATCTGAACTGAGATGATATGCACATAAAAAAAAAAAACACTGTCTCACACACCCACTGACCCCGTGGGCTGCAAGGAGGACGCAGTGTTGATTCAACACGCACGCTTAAACAACACACACAGCTTTTCTCATTCCTATATTACTGGTTTTGCATTTATAATCAAGTGCCTGAGGAAGTACATGAGCAGATTAATGGGCCCTCTCTGCGAACAGCTAATAGTATGCAGAATTTATGCATTCAGACTTTAATTGGAAATGTGTACATATCTCACTTTAGACGGAGGGGCCACACTATCTGCACTTGTTTTATGACACACGATTGACTTCCTTGCGTCACTGTAGGTGTGTTTATCATGAACAAATGGGTTTAGACCAGAGGTTCCCACTTGGTCTGCCAATTCATCATTATTTGGGTCAGCTTTATCAGGAAAGCTTTCTTTTTAAGGGTAACACATTCCTGGAGTCACGTTTTAAAGAACCATTTGGAGACACATCACAGGAGTGCAGCACAGGCTACATCAGTAGCAAAAGAGACTAACTGCAATTATAATCCTAATCCATTTTTATTATTCCTCTGTGTTGAGTTCTGATGATGTCTTCGGCCCCCTGATGTTGCTCTAAAGCGATCTCCTTCAGGCCGGAGTCAAGCGAGCAAGTGCAATTTCGGGGGCCGCAATCTAACGAGAACACGTAGTTGATTTGGGATTCAAATATTTAACGCATAGTACCTCAGGACCGTCCACCCACACAGAATTGGATGCACAGTGATGTGCTGTTGTCCAAAGACTGTTAAAGTGGCTCTCAGATTCAATCTGCTCTGCTGCCTTTAGTGTAAATCAGTCCGACAGAAACACTGCAAACCAGGGAAACAGTGACAGCACATGAACTGCTCGGAGAAAATCAGCTGTGGACAGATGTGGTTCTGTAGGCTGGTGCACAGAACACATTTACATATATCTATCTAATCTAATAAATAAAGTGTATAATCTTTATAGACACGTGTAAACCAACGCTTTAGTGCATATTTTACTAGCAATACAGAGCCACACACACAGTTAATGTATATAACAACATGCTTTGGGAAACGCATTTATTTGTGCAAGCATTAGCACTTTAACATCAACACACACACACGAATGCCCACTCACTGGGACACAGCAATATTTCACTTACAATAGGGAGCCAGGACTCTTATTAAACCTCTCCTCTTAACTTGCACGGATAATAAGCTGCTTTATTAAATGTCTGTCTATTCAAGTTGCCATTGATTCTTTTTTAGGGAGGCATTTCAAAAAGTCCATTCCCTTACCTCACACCACGCTTCAGCTGCTGCAGCTTAGAGAGACTTTGACTCCTGATCTGTTTCTTCTCTTCTCCTCGCCTTTTTTTTTTTTTTTTTTTTTTCAATTGATTGTCCAGCACTTCTCATTTCCTGTGCCGCGTCTGTCCAAGCAAAGCTTTTTTGTAAAATGTATAATGAGAGGAGCCATTAAGAGCTCACGTGTGGAAATGCAATACAGTAATTATAAAACTAAATTTCATCAGTGTGTGTGTGTGTGTGTGTGTCAATCTAACTCTCACACTCTGTTCTCATATCTGTCTGTTACCTTGATGTCAGACAATCTAGAGTCCTGGCACTCATTTGCTCGGATGTCGTTTAAAGGGCCGCTTTGCACATTTGAAAGAATCCTGTGGCTTTTAATGCAGGGACGACTTGTTAAAGTCTGACATGATTCCCAGTGCGTTCTTGTGAGTTCAAACCCACCGTGTCTCTGCATGACATCGCTCATACCAATCGTTTTCCCTCTTGTTAGCACAGGGAGGAACAGCAGCCTCTTTAGTGAGCAGAGAAAAGACGGAGTTTCCAGTCTCGCGCCGGGACAATAGGTTTGTTTTTCTGAAACCATCAGGTCACCCCTGAGTAAAACATGAATGTATAAGCTCATTGTAGTCACAGCAAGAAAGTCACGTCTGTGAGTCTACTGTTTTCCTCCATGTGCTCAGTTTTTTTTTTTTAAAAAAGACACGCAGGTCATGCAAATTGGTGCCTCTAAATGTTCTATATATGAATTTGACACTGAAATCTATGCAGAGGATTTTATCTTTTAAGCACCTTTGCCATGAAAACGTGTCCAAGAGACCCTGTATATAGGATCATTATGGCAAATCATTATAGCTTTATCTAATCCTAAATTTAATCTAAAAATTAAATTCAGCACCTCTGCGCTTGCTGACATTCTCTACTTGGGGGAAACATCAGTAAATTAATCATGCAGCCTAACAGGATCTAACCAGATAATCAAAACCTGCTCAGTTTGCATGCATGTCAACTTCTGTTACTCCGCCTGCAGTGCTGAACCCACATGGGCTCGCTGTGACTTTGATCACAAGTGAAGAAAAGAAATGAGAAAGAACGAGCACTGTGTGGGCCACTGATAGACTAAATGAAAGAAGCACAGAGGCGAGTTGAGAGAGTTGGAAACTCCAGGTGCACTTCCGTCCACAGAGAATTATGAAGCTATGAGCACGCGGCGGCTCGTGGACAGTTTGAGCGCACAATGGCAGAAATCTACCTGTAATTTAAGATTCATTAAATCATTCGGTGAAGTTGTTTTTTGCCTCTTTTTGGATTGTGCAGCGACTTTAAGGTCATGGTGAAACGAAGTTACCCATCTGAGATGTTATCTACCCTCCTACTTTTTTATTCTTAGTGACAGGAGCATTTGGTAGAACACTAATTGCGTCTCGTTGGGATATGTGGGAGGACCGAGAGAGAGAGGGAGAGGGAGAGGGAGAGAAAAAGAGAGACACGGAGAGACAGAAGGAAACAGAGACAGGTGTTTTTCATGCTCAGAGACATGATGTTAATCAGGGTTTCTGAATTTCGGCATCAATATTAAGTCACATCATTAACTTTAACCTTTTCAAACCATTTTTCTAATGATGTCTGTAAGTAAGCTCTTTATAGTGAACGGCTCTCCACACACACACACACACACACACACACACACACACACACACACACACACCAAGATGACAGCCACAACTAAAGTAAAAAAAAAACTTTTTTCTGTGGTTTTACCGCAATTGTTTGCAAAAACCCTTCACTGCTGCAGAGGCGACATTTGACTTACCATCTGTGTCACAGCACCAGTTAATCACACTCCTGAAAAAGAACTTGAGCTACTTGAACTCCGTGTGAGACGGTCCTGTTATTTTCCGGCAGAGAACACTGCTAAATGTTCACATCCACTATTACAGTTGAACAGAACAACTTCCCACCTCCCACCTCGCAACTTGAACTACATGAATTATTTCCAACAATACAAATCCAGCAGCTCTCTATACTGTACATTTTACATGGGAATAAACGGCTCGAAAAAGCCCATACTCTCAAAGAATCTCTTGAAAGGCTACGTGGGTGAACATAGTCATAGGCAAGATGAAGATGAGACAATCAGTCTTTGACTCATAGGGTGTGTGGACCCTACAATTTGACCATGGGGGGCAGAATATCTGGAGCACTGCATGCAGTCACCTGAGCTGAGCTAGTTTCAAACCACAGGCTGCTCATCTAAGCACAGACGATGCAAAAATTGAGTTTGGTGGCTTTTGAGTAGCAGAAAGTAAAGTAACATCTCTAAGAATTATGCAAAGGACAGTTTCTTCTCTTACTTCAGTTTTAAGAACCATGGTTTTGACTATTTTGCTAAATAGTTGTGATGAAAAGCAATTATACATATAATATAATATCCTACTTTTTACAGCCAGGTCTCGAGCCAAAAGGGGGGATGAGTGTTTGATATCAAAAATCAGATGTTGGGTAAAGCATTGCTTTAAGGCCTGACCTTCAAAAGGTAGACTTACAGACATGAAGTGCGCACAAACAGACACACACACACACACAAACCTCCCAGATGAGTCTATACTTTGAAGTACTACATGCTTCTCCCACTTGTTCACCCTCTGTTGCTAAACAGGGATCTCTCTGTAGCTCCTTTAACAACTCTTCTAAAAGGCTTTCGCTCTTCCTCAAATACCTCTTCTCTGCCAAAAATCCCTCCATGCAACCTCAAATCCACAGCTCTGTTGCTTGCCTCTGTAATCCAACCTGCTTTTCCTCCTCTGTTTGTCCACCACTTGGCACTCCTTCCCTCCGCTGTTCTCTAACTGTCTTTATCCTTTTTCTTCTGACTGTATTCGTTTTTTCCTGGGTCACCACTCTCATACCTCATGTTCTGCCTCACCCCTCGCCTCGTTTCCTCTCTTCCTCCATCCCCGCACATCTCCATCTCTTCCTCCCCCCCCCCCCCCGTTTGTTCCTCTTTCTCTCCACTCTCATCTCTCAGCCGTTCCCCCACGTTCCCTCCAAGTCCATCCGTCTAATCCTCATTTTCTTTTGAAGCACTCCTCGGTGGTTTCATCTCCTGTCTTTCCTCAAATTGACCTGTCTCTTACCAGACTAATTTCCACAAGCTGCGTCTTTAACGTGAGGGTGGGTTTGGCATCTGTAAGACGGCCCATTGATCAGTTCTTTAAAAGAGCTCTCAAAAACGTTCTATGCTGGAGTGACAGCTTTTTGTCAGCGGCGAAATCTCTTGTTAGCATTCATTAGCAGCGTTAGAACAAGTCCATTGGGACCAAAACCAATCCTCATCAAAACCAAATTGACTTGCTTGTAATTTCATCATGCAGTTTCCCTTTTCAGCCGTCCTGGTGTAGGTTTAACCTTGCCACACCAAACATTTACTACGCTGTGGTTTGCATACAGATTGGTTTACCGGGGTTTGCTGTACTTCTTGTCGCACCAATAAAGTGGCACTTCACTCAAAATTCATCTTTTAAATATCAGAGTGAGGCAATGTCACTTTTTCGAGATGAAATAAAACATTCTTCCTCTTTAAGATTAAATATTTTGCTGACACAGCATTACTTGGTATGTTATGGCCAGCAGCTTACGGCTACAGCTAATGCTGGCTAACAGCAAAGTGACTCGTTGTTTTGTTCATCTACCTACTTTTAATCTTTTACCTCTATGTTGTGCATATTGTCACATCACAAGAGCTAGCTCAAAGTTCAGTCTACCCAGATCAAAAAATCAAGTCATTCATGTTTGAATTTCATTATTTTGAATTCCCAATCCCAAAAAGTGAACCAATTCATGTTCATTTCTTCCATTTTTGAAAGGGTGCACAACCTTGCAGATATTTCCTAAGACTAGTCAGACGCTTTAACTGGATGTGTCGCTTCAAAGTCATGATGTGGCTGATGTGGTTCTGCCTTTTTTTTTTTTCTTCCAGAAAAAAATATCCATAAAAATGGAAGAATGTGCTCTTGTTGAAATCTGTGGTGATTTGTTCATAAAAAAAATCACTCAAATATTCATATGAACTTGAAAAATGTCTTTTCCAGTATCAGTAGCTACGTGTGAACCAGTTGCACTAGCCATGCCAGCGTGCTGTGTAACACAGCTGTCAATCACTCTCTCGGGAGTTAGCGACGCTCATGCTCATGTTAATTAGTTGTAAACGGAAACGTTCACTTTACCATTCCACAAAAACATGAGCATGTTCAGTGAATGTTCATTTACAACCCTGATTATCCCTTAATTGTCAGTTTGTCTTTGTTGAAACTCTCACCTGCTGTACACTTGACTGAAGGTTGTGAGGCAAAGGTCAGCTTTGATTCAGTTGGTCACGTCGTTTCCAATAGCACGGTAACAAGATTTCATGGGAGAGAAAAACTCCACAGGAACCCAATCAAACCATTACTGAGGAGTATTTCCCTTGCAGAAAGGCCTCACACCTTAAGGCCTTTGCCTAAAACGACTAAATATGCCACTTGTTAGTGCCCTCCAAAATGATCCTGGCTGCTTCTAAGGCTTGGGAGAGATCTCGGTCATGGTTAAAGGTGACCATTGTACACTTTTCCCCAAACTGCTCCCTACAACAAATTCACACTACTTCAGCCGATGCTGAACTTGCTTATTGCTTATTTGAGAACAGTGGGAGCACTCCCAGAGCACTCCAACTTCAACTGTCCATAGGCTGTTACGGATGTAAGCCTACTTCTTTCACTCAATGGAAACTTGTCAGCATTGGCTTCTACTGTAATTCACTGAGAGGAAAGGTGCCCGTTCAAGCTGGAAGGGTGAAAGTATTTGGCCGAAATGTTGCTTTTGCTGTATCATTGTATCATGTCTGTGACTTCAGATAGAAATGAGTAATAACTCTCAGAAGGAGTGCAATTTTTTTTGAAGACATCACATTTTTTTAAAGTGCGTTCATCTCCTCTATGAGCTGTGTGTCACTGCCAGTGCTCCAGCTCCAGCTACTGACTGTGTTGCTGTTCAGGCCAAAATACAGTAACTAACTTGTCGTTGTTTTAGAGCACTGGGATGCACCTGTCCCTTTCACCTCATGTCTCTTTGCATCACATCCTCCACACCCCCTATTTCAACTCTCCCGTGCCCCCCATGGGGAACTACGCCTCACTGCTTGAAAACGTCATCTCGTTAAAATTTCAGTTGGTCCCGTGCAATGCCAAGTAGTAAACCAATGGCCTGGCAAACAAATGGCATCCCCATCAGCCTCAACTGCACTTTGTGATTAACATTATTATTTTGTCATTAGCATTTAGCTAAGTACTGCTACACAGCCTCACAGAGGCAGTAGCATGGCTGATAACTCAGTCTTTTTTATCTTTTACCTTTACAAGCAGGAATTTTAAGGATATGTTAAGCATCATTTTAAGGATACGTAAAAGTATTCAAAACTGATCATGAACACCGTTAATGCTAGTCATTATTTTTTGTATATACTGTACATGTAAACATATATATATTTTATATTTTTTATTCCCTTTCTTTGTATGTGTGAACTGTATCTTGTATGTGTGAATCAGAACTGCTGCTGACTTGAAATTTCCCCATTGTGGGATAAATAAAGGAATATCTTATCTTATCTTATCTTATCTTATCTTATCTTATAAAATAAAGGGATGCATGCTAATGTCTCTGGAGGGTAGTTTCATCCCTTGAAATTCAGAATCCAGGTTCAACAATGATACATGCTGAAGTGTCCTAAACACAGTTGCCACTGTAGACAAAATAAGCTACAAACTGAACTGTACTGTACCCCTGGTGTGGAAGGGAGGTAGTTCATTTGACATTAAGAGAAACAAGGATTCAGACACTCAGAGTTCCTACTGAGTCAAAATCTTATTCAGATTACGTATATATGAAGATTTGATACACTGCTCCTGAATCTCCCTGTTGGCATTAATAAACCAGTTACTGTAACACAATATTTCCCTTTCCTCTTTGACTCAGCAATAGTAGCTTATGTTTAATGCAGCGGAAAGACACTAATAGGAACCACGGCTCTGGACAATATTCAGTGCTACGTTGACCTGTTTAATATGGAAGGAAGCTAGGCATGTTAATCAGCTCTCTCATAATTGGAGCATGGTTTTAGCTAAATTGTTTTGACCATATAATTAGGCTTATATATATAAAAACCTCACACCAGATTACTTGTGCAGTAAGGCTGAGTCTCTGCAGCATAATCACTGAACTACATGTACTAGCAGTGAGCTCAATAGAGAGGAAAGAAGAAGAAAAAAGAGGATACACAGAGAGAAAGGAAAGAAGTCAGGGAAATACTGGATACTGGAGGCACAGGAGATCTCTTTCTGTGACTAATTCTCTCCTGATCACTTATTCTCCCCCTCATTTAGAAAAGACCTGTTTGCCACCCCCCCTCCCCAACACACACACACAACACACCCACACGGCTACCACAACACACACACACACTCTCTCGCACACACATAGACACATACATGCTCACAACACACTGCATACACCCACACTCACAATCACTCTCTTTCTCTCTTACACACACATATCCTGTCAAACACACACATGCGCGCTCACACAAGCAAAAAAAGGCGGAATCGCCCGAAGTGTTTGCAGCCCACACTGTTTCCTATGTGTGGATAAACCTACACACACACACACACACACACACACACACACACACACACACACACACACACACACACACACACACACACAGTGATCTGAGACAGAGGAAAAATTACATTTTGTCTTTTGATCCAAAGCCGTTTGATTTTCTCCGCCTCGCTTGCATAGCCACTTAGCAGCTGTACGCTTGTGTAACCAGTCTGTGCCGTTTTGTAGTTACAGCGTTGGATTTCTTTTTAGCATTATTTGTGTCTTTAGAAGCCTTTTCATTGTGCACATGTTAGAATATCATGGATCCCAAATACTGCCAACATTAAGCCTCAGACGCTTACTTGAGGAGACCATGACACAGGGACCCATGCAGCAACTGTCCACACTGTACAAAGACAGATTGCACTAGTGAGAGTGGAGTCTGTGCCGGCAGTGACTAACTTGGCTCCTGGCCAAACTCTGGTTAAAGTCGTTTTAAGCTGTTTACATGAACCCTTTGATATCCTGCGACTGAGCATCCCTGCTGCCAGAAATAAACCTGTTAAAAGAAATTTTCCTCCATGACTGAGCAATAGTGGGGTTACTTATAATGCAGAGGGAGTAAGTAGTGATCCCAACAGTAGTCTGTTGACATTTTGGCACTTCAACAAATGACTTGTAAGTAAAGAGTAAAACAATAAGATTGGTAGTACCTTGAAAGCCCCTAAAAACCTAGCATCACAGCCTACAACACAATCTCATGACTGTTTGAACACCAAGTACAGTGTTAGTTGTTGAACCCCGTATCAGTTTTGTCAATTACATCTCCCTTGCAACATAAGCAACAGCCCTCCAACTGTGGTACGATTCAAATACATTTACGAAATCAATATTCGTGTAAATAAAATAGCAGAAATCTTCTTAAATATCAAACAAAAATAAGGATTTCAGAAAAAAAACTCAAAGTCATTTCAAAAGTAAAACGTATAACTTGCAAACAAAGTCTTTGTGTGAACTATTTGTGTTTGCAGTTTTTTAAGACCATCCTCTTCTAACTTCTTTTCAGGGGTGCGTCCTCATTGGCTAATGTTTTTTGATTGATAGCTCTGCGCCCTGGACATTGTTTATTGTAGCAAGCGCGAGTTCCGACAGATACATACAGCCTTAACAGCGCCACTGGGCATTACCAGCTAACCTACTGGATTCCTACAAGTTTCCCATAAGACTCCCTCCATGTGCTGGGTGAATGCTCGACTCTGATTGGCTGCAGAGCGGCCATTCTTATTTGATAATGAGTAGTTCCAGTGAAGCTGCCTGTTCAAAAATACAAATACAGAAATGTGTTCAAGAAAAACTGTTCCAACTTCTACAGAGCATCTGCGATAATATAGAGACCCATCTCTTATAGCATGAAGATGAACGAGCAATCTAGTTTTCAGGGCCTTTAACAGGGTTATGAAGGGTTATGACATTTATCTTCAAGACAAACTCAAGTCTCAAACTCAAAGTTCCACAGTCATGTTTTAAAAAGTATCTTAGGAAAGTGCTGCTCCCTCTGTCTGAAGGGTTTCAAGTTTGCTCACCTCCAACATCACCCAACAGCGATGTCACAGTGTACAGACACTCCCTTTGGTACATTCCTCTATCGCTGCAGCAAGGTGAGAAATTAACCAACTGTAGGTGAGCTTAAGCAAGATTTTCAACTGCTGTTACATTGCACAAAGGGCCGCTGCCTCACAGCTGACATTTGGATGAGCACATAGATAGATGTATGGATACGGATAAATGGACAGATGATGGACAAGATGGACAGACAGAAGGAGGAAGAAGGTTGTGAGAGAGGAGAGGTTAAAGTTCTTTGAAGCTGATGCAGCTAAATGTTCTAAAATAACAAATAATTAATTTGGCGTCATTAGCGGATAGTCATCTCAGCCGAGTGGGTCTGAAGGCAGCAGAGCAGAGAGCAGCCCACTGAGTCCAGTGACACCAGTTCAACTGCTAGTCAAGGTTTTGCTAATGAAGCAGTAAGACTCTTGAAATATGCTCAACTTTTCATGAATTCGATGCTGTTGCCAGCATCACTTTGGAGGAACCAACCAATCACAGACTGGATGGGGCAGGACATTGATAAAGGTTGGTGTGCTACAGAGAACTTTGGAAATGTTGAGCTCATTGTTACGCATGAGTGGTTCTGATTATTGACAAGTTAGTATAAGTAGTAACAGATTAAAGGCTACCCACCAGCCTTACCAGTCCATCCCTGTTTTAAACAGTGCTTTTCATTATTGAGGACTGAAATGTCTTTTAGAACCTAAAATTGGCAACAGTAATGAAATTTCAATTGAAACAACAGCAAGTGTTCACAGTGATGGATTACCTTATCTCAAGCAAGTTTCAAGTCCCTGCAAGATCATTTTCACAGTGACGACCATTGGTTTTTAATGATCTCAAACCAATGGCTTGGAGGGTAGAAAATTAACTCTGGAAATGGTCCACACTTGGAGCATAGTTGACTTTTTGTTAATGTTAATTTACATTTCCCTCTATGTACGCTGTACCTGCTTTGGAAGCATTAGGCTATCACATATGAATGAATGTCCAAAACATCATAATGGTTCCAAGATAATTTAGAATGTAGTTTTTCATGAAATTTCATTAGCACTATGTTAAAGTCAAATGTTTAAGTCCATTTCAGAAGTGTGTTTTCATTACACCAAGACAAATGATTAGCGGGAACACTCACAATTTACAAATCATGCAATATCTGGGAAAAAGCTGCTTGTCAAACAAATCTTTAAGCAATAAATATGTGCACTATTATAATAACTGCTCTCACTCTCTCTACATATTCCCTTTTGTGGGCCCTAGAAGCCTCTATGAAGCTCTGCCTTTTCTGTGTTTATATCCTTCCCTCTCTTTCCACACTCAGCGGCTCTCCTTCCAGCCCACTCTCATTTCACTCTCTGTCTCGACCTCCTCTTCTCAACGAAGCAGTTTATGTAACAGTAGAATTGTAATGCGACAAGCAGACGATTTACCAAATTTACATAACATGATCAAACCTGCTCTGCTTTGGCGTATGTGTGTGTGTGTGTGTGTGTGTGTGTGTGTGTGTGTGTGTGTGTGTGTGTGTGTGTGTGTGTGTGTGTGTGTGTGTGTGCCCCTGAAAGCAGGAGACAGGTGTGCTCAAAGCAGCCGTTACTTGATCAAAAAGCAGGTTTGCAGTTAATGATGAAAATACAAGCAGAGCAGGCGGTCATCATAAAAGGTACAAATTGAACAGGCTAGAGTTTTGGCCGCAAACACAACATAGACGATCGGGAGCAGCAGGTGACTGGGTCAGGTGATGAGCTCAGGCAGGAAACTCAACAGTGACGGCTGCTGGGCAGGTGGGGAATGGCAGGAGAAGTTAGCAAGAGCAAACAGTAGCATTCGCCTGTTTGTGTGTGCATGTGTGTGCAAAAATTATGTCTAAAACAAATTTTCCCTCCAGTATCTATCCTCTGTCCTCAGGCACATTTTATTCTGGAACGCACTGACTATACCAGCTGTCTAGGTTTGTGTGTGTGTGTGTGTGTGTGTGTGTGTGTGTATGTGTGTGTGTGTGTGCGTGCGTGTGTGTGTGCGTGCACTTCTTTGCACATTCATGCCTTCTCATTATTGTCCCAATTCTGAGGCATAATTTTATCTCCAGAGTACTAATTGTAGATTAAAAGACTTAACTCGCTACAGCAGTACAAACAAAGCCCCAAGCAACAGATTTTTACGACCTGAAGAATTAAGAAATGGAGGTAAGAAATATTTTTAGCGCAAAATGAATACAAAATTTGTAATTAATCAAAACATCTGGGGAAGTAAACGTGTACATGGTCGGGATACTTTTAAAATGTTCAAAATGTAATCGATGTCCGTGATCCACACAAACTCAGCCTGAAATATAATATATTTATTCACATCATACTATCCTCTTAGGAAAACTCAGATCAGACTATTTAGAGCGAAATATAATCCACTTTGAGTCAGCCTTTAGTTTGTAGTTAAAGGATTTAACTCAAGTGTCCTATGCCTGAAGTCAGGATTGTTGCAGGATTGTTGCCCGTTCTAAATTTGATCCATAACAAAGGTTTGTTTTTCGAGACTCAGATGATTTGATTTTCAGTTTTCCTCTGTACACACAAAAATGAACCAGTGATGATGCGAGGTGAGAGGGGAAAGAAAGGACTAGTTTCGCACGTGAACAGGACAATATAAGAAGAAGTTATAGTAATAACAATCTACATGTGACTGGATTGTTCTGTATAGGTTTCACTTCAGTATTTATCTCTTTTCAAAAAGAAATTCTTCCCTTACAGGCAGAAAACGGTTAAGCGTTGAATGCACAGCATCCCAGATCCCAAATCCTTCATCATTAGCTGCTACACACACACACACACGCATATGGTTTTTATCACATAATACTCCTGAGGAATCTATAATGGGGAACTGTTATGGTCCTATGGTGGCCAATTTGTCCAAGGAGGATGGCAGAATATGTCCACCGAATGCAACATCATTTCATCTTGCAGTTGTCGTTGCAACTAAAGTTGGCTATGATCAAGTGCTTTTTTTTAAAGCTCGCCTTGGGCCAATAAATAACATTTCAAAAATGGCACAATTCATCACCAAGATGCATACAATTCACGGAGAAAGAGGAACAGTGAGCAATGAAAAGAAGAGAGCCGTACGTGGGCTGGTACTCATCAGTGCCGTGTGTGTGTTTACCATTAAATTATACTGCTACTTTGGAAAAGATTTGGTTTTGTTATTGGCTTTTAGATGTCCAAACAAGCTGTGAGAGGAAGCAGATATGTGCTGTTTCCCTACTCTGCCTGTGTTTCTGCCCCCAAAGTCTTCTGTCAGTACATGATCTGCCATGACAGGACGCTGATGTAGACTCAGCTGATGGGGCCAGTCAAGGGGGGGAGATGACCAGTCAACTCAGGCTGTTTTCATGTTCCTCAGACTGTACAGAACGTGATCTTGCAGTTGCGTAGGTAGGTGTGGAAGTCCCCCTCCAGTTATTTATGTTAATAACCTGTCTCTCACAATAGGTGGTCCCCCTAAACACTCATTCAGTCTGCAGACAGTCTCTGGGCTGAAGACTGGAACAGGAATATTTGCTACACGTTAAACTTACGACTTATGTTCAGAACAAAATTTTACGCTTCCAGTTTTGCTTTATGATCAATTGCTTTCTCTCTCTCGTGCACTCTCTTTCCTCTCTGCCTCTTCCTGTCTTTTCATAAATTAACTTGAAAAGTGTACTCAGTAGAGAGCAGATCTCCGCCATTTCTTCTATGCCCAACCATAACCTAACCTTTTTTTGTTTTAACCATCTGAATTACAACCTTTGGTCTTCTTGGCACACAGTAAATTCAAACTGTGTACATTTTCAATGAAGTTGAAAAAAAAATTACTTGCAGTCAAGATGGAACAGAAAGGGAGAGTTATTCACGTCATAACTTCACTGGATCACAACATATCAGGTATATGTGTACACTGGTGTTATAGAGAACCTCAATTTTGTCAATATATATCCCAAAAAAGGTTGGGAACCCCTGCAGTAAGCTGGCATTTCTAACACACAATTTAACTGTGGGTCCAATAATAGCTACAATGTTGGCACCACCACTTATCTCAGTTGGAATGAATCTGTTCCAGTATGGGCCAATTAACATTAAATCATAAAAAATGTTGGTGTTTAAGGAACCTGATACCAATTTTGTTCAGTTTAATAGTGGAATCGGGATCTTTAACATAACAATACAGGAGAAATAACATTTTAAAAGTATGCTGCAAGCAAATGGAAAAATAGTGCAGTATGCCATGAGTGAGAGAGTATTGTTGTATAATCATGTTCATCCTGGTTTCAGTAGCTCAGCTGGAGTTCACCTGAAGTTCACTCACCTCCAACTCTGTCTGCAGTCCTTGTAGCACACATCTCTCCACCCACCATTTCACCCAAATATCACTTTATTGTGTTTTTCTTCACATTTTCCATGAAAATTGCAGCATAAATGAGAGAGGTTAAGTGATTTTTCTGATGACTTCTGTTCCTGTTTTGGCACGGTTACATGCATGAAATTAGATTTTTTTTTTTCTTTTCAATTCAAGCACTGAAGAACATGTGAGTAGGTGTGAGTACCAGTACCTGGAGTAACAGAGTGATAAACATCTCTGTGGACCTTTTTGGTCTTTTGGAAAATATTTTTTAAAACAAAGGCATTGTTGCCCTACTCTCTGTATGCAGTGCTGGAAAGTAACTAAGTATATTTACTCAGTGTGCTTAAATGCAATTTTGAGGTACTTTATTTCATTCATTTTCTGTTATCATATACCTATACTACATTTCAGAGTTAACTCTAGGTACTTTGCAGATTCTGATTATTAATACAAAATATAATCAAATAACAACCCCATAGAATCGCCACCTTATCGTGGTGGGGGGGGTTGTGCGCCCCTGTGAACCTGTGAGCTGTGTTGTGGGCTACAGCCCGTTAGGGTCTCTCCTTTGCCCAAGGTGAGAGGCACCGGGAGGGTGTGGGGATACTCACGAGCCCCCGGCTGAGCACCACTGTGTTGGAGTTCTCTTTGGTGAACAAGAGGGCCGCCTCCATGCAACTACAGTTTGCTGGGGGGAAGCCTCTGACTGCAGGGGAGGCTGCCAGACAGACCTGGCAAACCCAAATGTGTAGTGAGGGTGTGCTAGGAGCATCAGGTGGAGGCCCTTTTCCAGGAGGTTTTCCCCTGCTAGGAGCTATGGCCAGAGGGTCGTCGGTGCTGGTTGGGCGGCAACCTAAGAACCCACTGGTGGACACTAGCGGTGAGGGAGGCCGTCAAGCTGAAGAAGGAGGATTTTCGGGCCTGGCTGGCTTGAGGGTCTCCTGAAGCAGCAGATTGGTACCAGGAGGCCACAAGGTTTTCAGCTTCAGTGATCACTGAGGCGAAGAGTGTGGGAGAGAGGGACTTTTGGGTGGCCTCAAGGAAGTTCTGGCAAACCGTTTGGCGGATCTGGAAGGGAAAGGCTGTGTTCAGATGGGGATGAGAACTGCTGACCCGGACTAGGGATATAGTCGGGCAGTGGAAAGAGCACTTTGAGAAACTCCTGTCTGAAAAGTCTGAAAACTTGGGGAAAGCCTCACCCATATCCCTGGCAGAGGTCTCCAAAGTAGTTAAGAAGTTCCTCAGTGGCAAGGCGCCAGGGGTCTTAAAGAAGGCCTATGACTGTGTTCCTTGGCAAATCCTGTGGGGGTACTGTGGGCGTATGAGGTACTGGGTTCCTTGCTACGAGCCATCCGGCCCCTGCATAACCAAAGTGAGGGCTGTGTCCGCATTCTCAGCACAAAGTCAAGCCAAGTGACCGTGTACGAAACGATGGATTGCCCCCTCTGGGTTGGGAGCCAGTTGCTGCCCCAAGTGAGGGAGTTCAAGTGTCTTGGGGTCCATGGTCATGGTCAGAGGGCGGATACAAGTGGTTGAAATGAGTTTCCTCCGTAGGGCATCGCCTCAGAGATAGGGTGAGGAGCTCGAACATCCAGGAGGGGCTCAGTGTAGAGCCACTGCTCATTCACACCGATAGGCGCCAGTTGCGGCGGTTCGAGCATCTGGTCAGGATGCCTCCCTTCCGAGGTTTACCTGGCACATCCCACTGGGAGGAGGTCCCAGGGCAGACCCAGTACTCGCAGAAGGGATTGCACATCTCACCTGGGGACACCTTGGGATCCCCCAGGAGGAGCTGGAAAGCGTTGCTTGGAAGAAGGATGTGTGGAGTCCCCTCCACAACCCAACCCAAGATAAGCAGTAGATAATGGATGGATGGATAATCAACTAATAAATTATGATCTAATATTAAGCTACACAGCCATACAGAAAATAGTGACAATTAGCTCCATCTTTACTGGCTGCAACATTAAAGTGATACATGAATCTATCAATAACTATAATTCAACAGTATAATTCTGAAATCAGACATTTACCAGAGTATTTTTGCTTGTAGTACTTTTCAATGCTAATGCTTTTAGATGAGTGAAATTTTAAATGCAGGACTGTCATTTGTAATACAGGTTTTCCCCATTGTATATTACTACTTACACTTAAGTAAAAGATCTGAGTACTTCTTCCACCACTGTCTGTACGTCGCTTCTATGTAATAAAAAGTAGTGATTGATACACTTAACTAGCCCTCTCCTTCCATCTCTCTCTCTCTCCCTCTATCTCTCACTTTATTCCCTCCTTAATTTGCCATTTCCCTCAGTCGCTCGCTCGCTCTCTCTCTCTCTCTCCCTCCTACCTGCCTCCACCCTCTCCTCCTCTCTCTACCCCTTCCATCAGCCTCTTCTGCGACTCCCTCTGTGCTCTCTCTCTCTTCCCAAATCTCTCTCCATCCATCCATTCCTCCCTCTCATCTTTCTCTTTATCCCTCTCAAAGGGAAATATCATAGAGAATTTGGCAGGTACTCCAAAGATAGAGAGTGGGCTGAGAGAGAGAGAGAGACAGAGAGACAGAGCAGAAGCGAGGGAGAGCATTAGAGGGAAAAAGAGAGGTAAAGAGGAAAGGAGAGCCAGAACAAAAACGCTCCCACATCTAATTTTCGGATGGTGGTTTCTGTTTGCTGTGAATAATTTATTGTCTCCTCTCTACTGCATGTTCTGCATCTGATAGACATGTTTATTTAATGCTGAAGTGTATCAAATATGGAAAAAAAAAAAAAGACACTGGTTGTTTAAAAATGGCTGGACAAGATGTAAATGATCCCCAGTGAGAATACATAACCCCTCCTGTCACATTTGTTTGCTGTCAGAAAACAAAATAATATCAGTGTCACGCTTTCCTGGTGCCTGCAGCGGCCCTCTGCAGGGAGGTCAGAGCACACGGTCAGCCACATAACGGTAGCACTGCAGTCTGATGAGGTTGTTTGACCCGCCGAAGGAAACAGCAAGGGGGCTCATGCCCATAGGGGGCACTGATCTCAGCTCCCGTAATTATGAACTTGTGTCTTTAAGCAGTGTGAGGCTAGACCTGATGGTAGCTTATATCAAAGAGGCATTGACATTGTGGCTTTGAATCAGGTAGGAATCAGTTACAGCTCTAGTCAATGAGTGCAGTTTGGTGGCCCCCCCCCCACTGAAACGCTGCCACTCCACTGTGGGGGTGAAATAGAGAGTGAGTAAACTCTGCTTTACATCGGCTAGTTTCGTTGCCGTGTACCTGTGACGTGCAATGACAATAAAGTTGAATCTAATCTAATGTAATCTAGTGCATCAGGTGTCCACTAGTTCCATTAAAATGGGTTTAAATCTCAATACTAGATCTAATCAAACACAACTTTTTATTTTACTGTTTTTTATTTAAATAAAAGTTTGGGGTAAAACATGAAGAGTACACTGACAGATGTGGAATTAATGTGTTTAAACTTAAAGCCAAATCAAACACAGTAAGAAAAAAAAAAAAAAGCTTTTGTATTGATAATATCAGTCCATATATTTAACGGTATTGTTATAACCGGTATTGTGTTTTGAGCTCCTCTCACTTCAGTCCTTCTTTTATCTTCTGAACATGCAAAAACCTGGTGTTGCATCAAGCAGCACTTTGCACTTGCACAGTGTTTACCAAAGCAAATGAGGGGTGACAACTTTATGACGCAGTGTCGTGGGAATATAGGTTTTGAGCGGCATTTCAAAGCATGACACTGTGGGCAACGTTTTGTCCCTTTCACCTTCGTCCCTTTCACCATAGTTCTTTTTTATCCCTCTATGAACTGTCAAGTTACATTAAAACAGCAACATGCTACATACACCGGATGGTTTAGAGAACACCAGCATATCAATGACTTTGGGCTTATTTTAGGGCTCATAACAGTTCACTTAGAATTACATATTATTATTTGAATCAACTTATTTCAGATATTGCCATGTGTCCCCACCGACGGTCCTATTTATTCATCTACTTAAGTTTAATGTTGGCCGTGTGATGACAATTGAGGCGGCTCCATTTGTTGAAGAATGGATACGTACAACTTTAATAATTTATACTGAAGTGTCAGTTGCTCTAGTTCTAACATAACTTCAACAATCCTCTTCTCCTCTATCAAGTAAGTCCTGCACATCACTGCCTCTGCTGTGGAATGACATTCATTTCAAAGTTTATTCAATCCCATTTCAAAAAATGCTCTGAATTGCTGCCGTCTGCTTGTGTATGTAAATCAAAGTAAGATATTGCCGTGGTATGAGACTGCAATAGTTCTTTTTCTTTAAAGCTGATTTTCTATATAAAGTCATCCGTAAGTATTCCATTTGTTTTGAACATGCGGAAGAGCTGATGCGTTTTTAATATAGACTACGGTAAAATACAACAATATATTGAGTCATTGAATCATTCTCCCACATCTACATTTAAAAAATCGTAAAGAAAATCCATGAATATTCCCAAAATGTAAATGCTTACGATACTGAAAAATGCCAAGTCTTTCAAGCTGACTCAGCATTACCATAGACAGCCTTACTTGTGCATAAAGTAGCATTTTTTTGCAACCTTAATATCCCATTGCAACTCAAAATACAGACTTTTCTCCAAAGTAAGCAAACTGCGCCGAGCCTGGAAATACATTGGAATTCGCATTAAGCCGCCACATGCTATGCTTGCATCAACACATCAGGATATTTGAAAGTGAATAAATGTCTTCATTTCACCGAACTGACAACATGAACTCAGCCGTTAGCTTAGCGGCTGTCTTGCCTGCAAAGTGGCTATACTGCGGTAACGGAAGTGGACTGCAATGTTGACTTCACTGAACATCAAAAGAAGTAACAGAATAGAGGCAAAACATCAAATGCTGGCATATTCATGATGCTGAATATCATTCAGAGTGGATGTTCATCAGTGGTTTCCAATCTGGGGGTCGGGACCCCAACAAAGGCTCACAAGATAGACTTAGAGAGGTCACTAGTGTGTAGCAGCCTGAAGCGGAGTCACGGAGCAGGCTACAGAGGGCTGTCAAGGTCAGTGCTTTCTGACTCCACCCCAGCTTTTCTTCTTTTTTTTTTTTTTTTTTGCAAACTTGCACTCTTCAGACCCAACCGGTGCTGCTTTCAGTGACAAGATGTGAAGAAATTCATCAGAGTTCACACAGCTCTCTCTCTCTCTGGAGATATACAACTTTTTTTTTTTTTTTTTTTTTCACACATGCAGGAGTCCTCCCCAAGACCTATGAGCAGACTTTGATGTGTGAAATGAGTGGAGTTTTAAACATACAGTGTGTCATAGGGAGACATGGCTTCGCGTAAAGGAGAGAGAAAGATTGGTAACCACACAGCCTCACACCATGTAAACAGTTCCTCAAGTTCATCTTAGGTGAGGGAGCAAACTCAGGGTGTAAATAACACATAGGATCCGTCAGAAAAATATGTTTAATAGGTAATAATTAGTATTTGAGCCTTTCAACGATCAATGGATCAAGGTTTTTTTGAAAAGGCGCGGAGAGAAAGGCAAAGGAAAGAATGGAGGTCAAAGGAGGTGCAGCTGAGGCCATGGATGGATCAAGCACCAACAACAGCTAGACATTATCTTTTTCACCCAAACTCCATACTCCTACTTTGTGATGGAGCCCGACAGTTTAAACCCCTCAAACAGCACTGGCACCAACACAGAATGAATGAATACTTGTCACATTATTGAGAATGAAATACGATTAATTCCTCACTCACTGATGATGAACTTCACATTGTTTGAAAGAACTAAACCTCACAATTCTACCTGTATAAACCATTTTAAAGATTGAAAAGCTCCCTCCAGAACCACAGAGCAGAACAGAAGAGGTTTTTTTTGGGGTGAGTAAACTGATATTAATGTGTAAAATCAAGGGAAAGCATAAAAAAATCTAAAATGTAATTTAAAGTGTATTACCTGTGCAATATTCGCAATATTTACAGCATGTTTGAGATTCTCCTCGACACTTCTCTGCAGCAGGGTTTTGGACAAACATAAGCAGACAGAATATGATGCATAGCAACTGTAAAAGAAATATGAAGTGCACACAATTTCCTCAATATAAAAACATAATCAGTAAGAAAATTGGCTCTATGTAAATGCACAGCTACTGACTGGATGTGGAACTCACTGGGTTTTTTTTTTTTTTAGCCATCATCAGTCTTGTGCTTTCATTGTTTCCTCTAATGATGATTTTGCCGTTTTGTCATTGTCACAGCTCTTGTTGCTGATAATGTTTTTGTGGTTGCCTTTTGGTTGTTGGCTGCTTGATCCACTGTACCAAAGGAGCAGCTCACAGAGAAAATGAGACTCACTCATTCATCACACACACAATGTGCAATCACTACTGTCTCACAAGTATGCAAACACAACTAAATATGCAGACTTTGAGTGCATACACACATAGTTGGTACACGTGATCATAAAGAAACAGCATGACCATGTGACTGTTGAAAACCTGCTCTTCACTTTTTTCATATGGTCACTGAAAGACTTCCTGCTGTGTAATATTATACGTGCAAATCAATGTAGTTTTCATACACAAGTGATCTAAAGTGTGTGAAAGGAAGCATGTGTCTGTGTATTTGGCATAGAGTACTAAGGGCTGCAAACGCCTCTGCACTTGCTTATGTGTGTGCACGTGACCGCGTGCACGCCCGTGTACTTGGCATGTCATGTTGAGCACTGTAAGCCCATTTCCCAGAGCAGGATTTGATCTACAAAACGCCATCCAAACACTTCCTGGAGCCCGTCCAATGAAATGGACCGGGAGTGCAGCACCGCCCCCCATTGGCTGTAAAGCAGGAAGAGCTGGTTTATCGGGCGAGATTGACTCATGACAGCTTTATTGTCCAGAGCATCCCTAGATGGCTGGATTATAGCAGGCAGGAGAGGGGAGAGGAGAGGGGAAGAATTAGAGAAAAACAGGAAATAAAGATGTAGAGAATAACTGATCAACAGACAGGGAGAGAGGTGGGAGGAAGTTAAACAACCAGACGACACAAATAACCCAAGATTCACAAATTAAGATCTTAGAATGAAATCTTCAGCCATGTTTTTCATCAAGAAAGTCGAGTCTTTCCTCAAGTGAAACGACTTACCCAGTGATGTCATTAAGGCAGCCCTTGCTATAAGCCAATTTTTCGGGTCAAGAGTTTTTTGAGAGGTCAAGTGAAGCAGACGGTGAACTCAAACTAGCATGGAGCAGTTTTTAAAAGGAGAGGCACCAGAATCAGATACCTCTAACTCCGATTCTGAGCCATCAACTTCATCGCCTAGTGCCGAAGGTAACATTAGCCGAGCAGCCAGGATGTTTGCGACCAGCGGCAAAGACGGCGTTAACTGCATGTCGTGTGGATTCATCTTTACTTTTATCCATCATCCCTTCTTTCTCTGAGCCTGGCATGTGGAATGAAATTGTCAAAATCAAGTGATTGTTCAGGGCAAACCTAAAAGACACCCAACAACAATTCATCCATCACGAGCCAGCAAGGATGCAGATTATTATATTAGTTTGAGAAGTCAACACAAATGCCAAGGGCACGTGATGGATGATGAATGATGAATCCCATCCGTCCCTGCCAGAGCAGGGCAGGCGTGTGCATCACTCCGGGCTCAGGTTTTCCATTGAAAGTAAGTTACAATCAGATTTGCCTTTTGACACAACTCTGTTGTCTTTGATTTCACACAGAGACAGATAAAAGGATGTCTCTCGTTTCTAACCGACTAACTATCAATTTTGCGGCTAAAATGACAATTGTCACTGTAGTTACCGAGCTAATTAAGCTAACATTGGCTCCAGGAGCTACAATTGGACGATTAGTGAGGGGGTACTCATTTCTCACAGCAAGTGTCCCAAGATTACATAAGGCAGGTGTTACTGAAGACTGTCTATGGTATATGTTCTAGGCTTTATTTCTGAATGCATATATTCCAAAAAAAACAACAGAGACTTATTTAAGAGTATTGGGTTCATGGAAGCTGTTTTATAATTCTGGTTTTACTTGTGCCAGCAAAAAGACCTCCGTTTGCTGCCTTTTATTGGAGGTCTGGGACAGACGGGTTGATATCTATTTATGTCACCTCACCAAACAATCACAGCGCAAACATCTAGTGCAGATCACATGTAGTTTACTCAACAGTAAACAAAAGCTTTAGATCAATAGCTGGGATTTCTTGACATACCCTCCTATGTAATACTGACCAGTATTAATATTGATTGAAGTATTAGCTCATGCTCAGAGCCCCATGTTTACACATTTCCCTGCCAAACAGTGAATGGTCAGACCAAATGGGATGCACCACGTGGGGGGAAAGAAAGAAAGAAAGAATGAAAATCAAGCCACAACATCACATGGAATAAGATGTGGAAGACATGCACACAGTATGAAAATGCATTATTCAATCCTCTGCCTTATTTAAGCAGTTTGAAAGCACAGTTACGCAGCACATCAGCATCTGTCACACTGCACAAAGACACATTCAGAAATAGTGTATATGCACAAGTTAGGCATGATTTTAGTAGGTTATGCATTGGTCACTGTCACTGGCTGATACCATCTAGTTACAGATATAGTGTCTCAATGCCTATGTCATAATTAACAAGACATTTAAGTACAGAAATGTCTGGGAAATATCAGAAAGCACTGATAGAATTATTTTTCAACTGTAGAAGTACATTTCTCTTCACAGTACATCACAATATTGTCAGAATTCCTGTATTACAAAGTCTCATCTCATCTCATTCTCTATACCGCTTATCCGTCAGGGTCGCGGGGTATTACAAAGTTTAAAGGATAATTATCTTGTGTGATAATAATTACCATTTTTGTTTACATTGTGCATGTATGTTGAAAAAGGAAGATCTGCCAATTCACTCAGTCAGATATCAGTATCTGTATGTTTTGTTTGTTTCCATAGGATGATGCCTCCAAATATACATTTATATTCTTTGGCTAAACTGGGTGGCAAATGACTTTTTACACCAAGAAATGATTACATGAAAATGGAACCGGCAGGCAATAATAGATCTTATGCAGGCAACTCTTTCACTAACTCTGAAGTTCTCTGTTGTCTAATTAGTTAGAAAACGTGTCCATATAATGCTGTTGTCCTTTCATGTGCAGTTCTGTGTGGAGAACAGAACAAAAACATAATTTATACCAACATACAGTCCGGCTTTGTGCATTTCCTTTATGAAATCTCTCAGTCGTCTTCCACAAACACAGGGAGGATTTGAGATTGATTTGAAAAGGGCATGCAAGGATCTATAATTTGCACGGCATCTAACATCATCCTCAGGACTTCATACTGTCATTGATCCATTGTTTGCCTGGTGCTCAGTCCAAGGGACAGCTGGGAGTTCACATCTGTCAATGAAACCTCTCCAATTACTGTACGGCTGCAGTGCACTCATCCCTTTCTTTTGTTTGTCCTTTTGATCCAAAACCACGCTAGGTTTTTTTTTTTTTTTTTACATTAAATTCTAAATTAAGGAATGTAGTTATAGTGTCTCTACAGCTTGGGGGCGATGCTGTTATTCCTGCAGATTACTTTTTACCTTTACTACTGCTAAGATTTTTTGGTGAGGTTTTACTGCAGAGCATACATCATGCTGGGCGTAAATTTCTGTGGCCGAGCTTCCAATTTAAAATGCCACTAGATTTTGCAAAGCTACCATAATAAGCATGACATACAATGACTGTGGTGCTTTTCGGGGGGGGGGGGGGGGGGGGATATTCACCAAATCAAACTGGAATAAAAGGGGAGATATTTCACTGACTGCGATATGAGTATGGTTAAGAAGGTTGCATTTCTATGTGCAGGATTGCCTTACATTTGTATTCAGCACATCGAATGAAGCATGTCTGCCACAAACAAAGTACGCATAAACCATAAACTTTTCAAACACTCAATGTGGTGTGAGCACAAAGCAGCAGATATAAGACAAACATAGCACATAAGGTGAAAGGGCCAGATGCATGCTAGTGTTCTAACACCCAGCCTTTGATAGTAAAGGCTGAGAATATAGTAAATACTTTTAACTAAGTTAGAAAACATCTTGTGACTTTATTCGGGTAGAGATTAGATCTGTCTTCAAAGCAGAGTGCTGGGGATTCTATGAAAGCAGCACAGCATGTTGTCTTGACCTCACGGTGAGTTACTGGTACCACAATCACAGAAAAATGTTGTGGCTGTAATCAAAACTACATACTACATACATACTATGTTCTAAAAGCAGTATGAGGAACATATTGCATTCAGCTTTTCACAGTAGCACGCAGTATGAAAGTGTTATATCAATTTATGCTGCCAAGTTTTGGAAAGCGGCTTGTTTGGACCTCTCTCCTCAGGCCCGTCATTCAGGTATGCTGAATGATGCGCGCACGCACACACACACACACACACACACACACACACACACACACACACACACACACACACATTCACACTGCTGTTTGGAGGATATTTCTATATATAATTATATGAAAACTCTGTGTGGAGTTCGTGGGTTTTCTGGGGGTACTCTGGTTTCCTCCCACACTCCAAAGAAATGCAGGTTAGTTTAACTGATGAATCTAATTTAAAAGTGTGAGTGTTTGTCTGTCTCTGTGTGTCAGCCCTGTGGTTGACGGGCAGCCAGTCCAGGGTGCACCCCGCCTCTCGCCCAAAGTCTAGTCAGCTGGGATTGGCTCCAGCCCCCACCCCCGCCCCACGCAACCCTGACGGATAAGTGGGTTAGACAATGGATGGAACTATAACCTACTGTATATAAGAAATCTAATCATAAATATGACTAAATATGACATTAGTTATTAAAATAGTTGATTAATGCCTAAAAACCAAATAAGCATGGTGTCATATCATTAATATATCAATATCTATGAGTGACTTTTCCATCACTCTAAACTACAGGGGATAAGTATTAGCTCTGAAGCTCCATAGACTTCCATTACAATGATAACTGTCTTGCCACTTATGGAAAGTGTAGCTGCAGGTGGTGCAGAATCTGAATATAATATAGCAATACAGGCACAATCTGTGAGCTGCTATGGCATAACTAATTGACCAGAGACATATTAACTTGCAAGATATCTAACAGTGTTAGTTAACTCTCTAACCTCTATGGGAGGTTATAGTAGAAATGTAATGCAGCCAAGAAAGCAGCCACAACAAACTTTTAAATTCAAGTGAATATTATGAGTGAGTATTCAGCAGCTGGATATCTTATTTCTCACCCAAGGTTTCTTCAGAATTCAGATTGTAGCGGACCGCTGAGGCGAAATAAGTGAGCGTTTATGTAGCTTTCTATACTGTCTCTATTCATACAAGGATAACTGCTTTGCATTGTGGGACACAGCAGATGAGGTAGACTGGTCCGATGCACGCTGGAGATTTTTTTCTGAATCAGTACCAACCGGGAATCTTTAGCATATTGCAAATTTTGCTTTTGTTTGCAGGCACATTATATTTTGGCCAAATCATCCAGTACATCCTGCTGGTATAGTGTGCAGTTTGACATGCAGCCTGTGTGAGAAACAGAAACAGATGCAGCCAAATAATGATGCATGATGCAATTGTGAGGGAGGAAACAGAAAAGAAAACAAGCCACCGTGGTGACAGAGAATGCAAAGAACGTGTCGGCAGACGGGTGCTGGTGCCCAGTTGGCCCAGGATGTTATGTTGTTCTCACCTTAGATCTGGCTTCAGGGATTGCCCTCCAGGTGGAACCTAAAACCCTAAAAGAGGACAGTGATGCCTAGCTTACTTTTGCATTGAATGCGGAGGATGGGGAAATGAAAACGGTTCCTTTTTGGAAGGCAACTTTTGATGGAACTATAGTTTTTAAATCTGGAAAGATTGGTCGCTATATGAAATTGTGACTTAAGATAAGGATGCGAATTCTGTACTGTTTCATTCAAATTAGATCTCATTGGATAAAAGCAAATCATTTTGAATTGATGACCTTTCCTCTATTG